>NC_041353.1:4674878-4732378 GCF_004354835.1 Perca flavescens
ACTGCTGAGGCGTAGCTTGGTTTAGCCTCTTAACTCGCAGCATATTGTTTGCGCTCTAATGTTTTGTAACTTTTAGTCTTCTACGCCAGGCTCTGTTGGCTTTACTGAATGAAAGAGCATCACAACACACGGGATGATCAGCTGTAGTCATCTCACCTCTTCTCTGAGGCAAGTCTCCAGCTTACCGCTTTATTCACACCTACCTGGGGAGGAAGCAAGCCGCCGCCAGCCTGCAGCTTCCACCTCACTACTACAAGAATGTCAGGCCTTTACGGGACAGCCGTTGATTTTTTCGTTTTTTTGGAAGTTGAAGTCAGTCTTAGAGTCTAAGTTTTTTATTAGCAAGTCTCAAGTCCTTCAGGGCAAGTTCAAGTCCTTAAGGACAAGTTCAAGTCAGGTCTCAAGTCCTTAAGGGCAACATTAAGTCAAGTCTCATGTCCTTAAGAACAAGTTCAAGTCAAGTCCTTAAGACTTTACTTAAATTTGACCTTAAGTCCATAAGGGAAAGTTCAAGTCTCAAGTCCTTAAGAACAAGTTCAAGTCCCAAGTCCTTAAGGGCAAGTTCAAGTCCCAAGTCCTTAAGGGCAAAATTAAATGAAGTCCTGAAGGACAAGTTCAAGTCCTTAAATACAAGTACTGGTTTTTCCTGCCTCCAGCAGAGTGTGAGGTCGATCTGAGTGGATGAAGAGCCTCAGTTTGTCACTACTGCAGCAAGCAGGCGAGACACAAATCCCCATATAGCTCCGTGATGAAGAGATGATGGAATAGCTGAATAAAATCTACCTCCTCACCGTTTTAAGCAGCCTCGGTGTGGCAGGTCGTCCTCGGAGCCCCTCGCTTGAATCGATGACGCCTAGTTGATGTCACTCAGCGTTTGGAGGCTGGTTTCTGCAGACATCTGGGTGACTGGCAGGTATCGATTCTGAGGAAAGACACAGCAGCTTAAAAAATTAGTTTGGTCTTTTCTTTTGTCTACTTTATTTCTCTCTTTTTTTATTTTTGTTCTGTGTTATGAGTGACCCGAAAAGAGACAGAGTGCTGCAGAGGGTGTTTGTACGTGTGTGTGACAGCTAACTAAGTGTAAAACAGATTGCTTCTCTCCTCTTTGATTGTATCCGTCCGTCCTGTCGTTTATGTCCTCATTCATCTCCACAGCAGTGTGTGTGTGTGTGTGTGTGTGTAAGTACACTAACCATGCGGAAAGTGTGTACGTGTGTTTGTCATACTGTGTTCCCCGTTCACATGCAGCCTTCTACATCCATTTATTTTCTTAATGTGTCAGGTTTCTGCGTGTGTCTCGTATTCTCTCACCACACTGGAGTTGTCAAACTGGTTTACAACTATTAAAGTGTGTGTGACGCTCTGTGTGACGCTGATTAAAAGTGAGAGGTTTTTGATTGCATCAACCCTCCATGGAATTAAAACACACACACACACACACACACACACACACACACACACACACACACACACACACACACATCTTCTACATTACATAAATATATAACAGGATCCAATCCAGGAGGCTCAATGCTGCGTTAACAAACTAACACTTCACTGTTTACTCTCCAAATTTAAATTTATGCAGATGAAGGCGAAGTAAAAAGAGGAATGAGCTTGTTTGTGTTTGGAGGTTGGAACTCTCCCAGTAAAACCAGAGGAGCCACTTCTTGAAACCAGCAGCTACGGTGAGGAAAATATAAGATAAAAGTGTGACTGGTGGATTTATTTTTGCACCATCTGATCATTTCCAGCCACAAAAGATTCACGGGTCAGCCTCTAAAGATGAGCAAAGTGATTTCAGATGGTTTCTACCTTCCAATTTGTCACAGTTCATACACTGGCATAGAAAAAGAGCCACTCCACATCCTAATACTTCAAACAACAACATTCACACCTAGGAGCATTTAATAAAGAAGCAAAAATCAAAGCTTCCATGCAGTTTGAAAGGGCTCAATTCAAGTAGTTAGGTTCTGCAAGTTGAAGAATCTTAGTTAGCAAGTAACCAAGTTACTGGTAAATAAAGCTTAAATTTAACTGGCTGAAACTGAGTGAACCTACTTCATCAGGACTATATGAGTGTGGTTACATTACATTTGAGACAAAAAGGGGGTTTCCTGGCCTTTAAAAGAGCATATATGCCTCAGAGATTATCAGTGCATCCAGTTCTGAGATGTGTTTAGCCTAGCCTAGCTTAGTAAAACAACTGGAAGCAGGAGAGAACTGCTAGCATAGTGAAAAGAACACACTTTTTCATGTTGTATCTTTTTTTTATTTACTGAATGTGTGTAAAATGTGTTGTTTAGCAGCTTCAGAGGCAGTCAGCAGTTGAGACATGTCTTTAGCTAGGCTAACAGTTAGCAAAGCTACAGAACGTCAGAATTAAAAGCACTTAAAATGTCACATTTACACTTTGTCATTCTTTCCCATTTACAGCACATGTTCCTACCTTCACAGCAGGTGGACACAGTTTTGTGGTTTTAGGAGCAGCTAGGCTAGCAGTTCCACCCTGCTTGCAGCCTTTGAGCTAAGCTAGCTGCACACCCCAAAGCTATCTCTGTCCAGTTGGTTAGTACAAGGCAGCAGTAGGCTAATTTACACCCCCCAAAAAAAGTTAAGCTACAAAAGCTTACTGGCATGGGTAGCAAGTCCAAAAAGAATAAATAGAGAATCCATAGGTGAACAGGAATGGAGGCAGGTATGTTCAGGAATCAGGGGCTAGAAAGCAAAGAGGAGCAGGAGGAGATGGGCTGGTATAAATACTGATTGGGAATGAGGAACAGGTGTGCAAGTGGATGTAGGCAGATGTTAGGGGTCTGGGACAGGTGGAGAATGGCATGTCTGAAAAAACAACAACTGAGGCAGACATTGGGCCTCATGCAGCATCATTCTCTTAAATTTCTTTCATATTTTCTTTTCATATTTTAGAAAAAATAAGGGAAGTTAATTCCAGAAGCACCAAACGTTCTGAACCGTCCATTACCCAGGTGTGCCGCATGATGAATCCCACTTGATCATAATTGTTTATTACCCTAAACACTATGTAAGCTTAAGGGCTCTGGCACAAAAATTGAAGAGACGCCACCAAAAAAGGGTAAGAAGAACTTCAGCTGAAGTGACAATGATGTACCTTTAATAAACTTAACAGGATTTTCCAGAGCGCCAGTACAAACCCAGCTGAAATATAATAATCTAATACATACATATAATAATCTATTAAACATAATCATCTACATTTCTTTCTTTTTTATGTTCCCCAAATTTAAAACTTATGTTTCATTGCGTTGGACAAACTTTGTGGACTGTAAAAACCAAAGTTTTTTCATCTTCTTTTTCTTACAAACAAGTGGCGCCACCACTATAAACGTTAACATGAGACGTAATTGCTGCTTGAACAAACAAACTATGGGAGCATTTGTCTGGCACTATTGTCTCACTTTACTACTACATGTCATGTGACCTAAACTTTGACCAATAAACCAATGCAGAGGGTGACAAGTGTGTGCGGGAATTTTCTCTTTTCATTTTGAAATCGAGACTGAACGTGTTCCATAACACACGAGAAGGACAATTATAGACCCTAAGAGGGGAATTAATTGCCACTTTAGCCATGTTCTCCCATTAACCCCCTGGTCTGAGCCACTAAAAGGCTACAGGTGTTCAATACACTGTGAATGTTTCTGTATTTATAGTGGTGGAGAGTGGTGGTATAACGAAAGGAGACAAACAGACAAACAGACAGTTTGTTCATTATTCTAATTTCCTCGTAATGACTGCATGGTTGATGCATCACCATCTGGCACCACACTCACAAACACACAAACACACACACACACACACACACACACACACACACACACACACACCGCTGTGATAATGCAGCCATTGAATCTAATGACAAGCGCGCTGCTTGTCGTAATGAGACTCCAGTTTGTTTTACTCCAATCCGGAGCAAAGCATGATGGGTAAACTGGCTTGTCGGGCGACAATTAGCTTCTCGTCACCGTTGAAATGACTCAACTGTTTGTCCTTACAAACAGTTTACCTCAAAGGATGGATGCTTTAAAACAAACATTAGGTGCTGGTCCAGTGTCTCCTTGGCTCAGCTCAGAGTAAATGTGATGTTGGGTTGCCAGATAGTAAATAAAGAAGCCGCCGGGTTGCCAGGTCATCAGTAAGACTCTTCCTCTGCAAATTGGGTTGTAACTCAGCACGGTGAATCATGTCAAGTGTGTGTGTGTGTGTGTGTCATGCTCAGACAGAGGCACTTGAACTAAATTGCCCCCCTGATACCCACAATGCATCTGGAGCTGGCAGGAGTGTCTGAGTGGCTGTCTGTGTGTTTAAACCTCTCGATGCCTCAGTGTAACACACAGCTGCTTCATTGCGACCACTCCGTTGTTGCTATGGTAACCGGCGGGCCTGATGATGGATAAGCTCCAGGCTGTTGGCGATCGCAGTCGGACGGTGACTTTAGATACGGGGGTGTGGACTGTTTGGACATCGGGTCCTATAGCGTTAGCATGACAACAGTGAGCAGACCTGTCAACCATAGAGATCACTAAAGAACTGTGTGAGCATTTGTTTTGTGGTGTTTTGTATGTGACCTTTTTTATTTACAGCGTGACATCATTTTCTTTTTATTATTTTTTGGGCAACTTTGGCCTTTATTTTGATAGGACAGCTGAAGACATGAAAGGGGCTCATGCCTCATGTCATTCCCCCCGAATGACATGAGGAGTAAACCCTCTACACATGGCTTTACCAACTGAGCTTTCTGGGCGCCCCACTTTTGATGTTTTTGTCACATATTTCCTTTAAACGTTTTTGTCTCTTTTCAACAGTTTTGGAACATTTTGGTCGCCTACAAATATCTTGTTCAGCGTTCTGCCAACCAAGCTAGCTAGCAACCGCTAGCGTTCGCTGATAACTTAAGAGAACGTTTTCTGTACTAACGTAAATGCAGATCAATGGCAGCAGAACCCGGAGGGTCCACCTTTATGAACCCGTAAATCTCCGCTGGATGACAGGCTTCAGAATGGTTGAAAATCGTAAACTCCCTCTTTAGTGTTTAGCTTAGCACAGCGCAATTGCGACCATTACATAACACCGGCTTGGCCGCGTCATCCTCCCCAGCTCCACCGTCTTGTCAAAAATCGTCACATCCGGTTGCAAAGAACCAAGACGGCTTCAAACTCAGGTCTTCAAAGCGGCAGTCCACAAACCAACGGGTGATGCCACGGATGATGCTTCCACTGTTTTTTTGTCTATGGGGAGAACATGTTAACTTTCAACCTTTCATTAGCTGTGGTATTCTTTAATAAAAACAGCCCTATACAACATGTGGATATATTTACCACTACTGTGTCAGCTTATTTGTTTTAAAGTTCTCATATTATGCTTTTTGGCTTGTTCCCTTTCCTTTATTATGTTATATATCTTTTTTGTGCATGTTATACATTTACAAAGTGAAAAAGCCCAAAGTCCCCCCCCAAAGGGACTTACCATCTCCAACAGAAAACACTGTTCACAAACTGCTCCAAACAGCTCTATTGTAGTCCAGCCTTTACTTCAGAGACCAACGTGGTCACTTTGTAACACACGTTATAATGCTCGCCTAGCTGGCTAGTAGTCCTTACCTAGGTACTGTCAGGGCAGGCCCTCATACTCTGCTTCTGACTGGCTAGTAGTCCTTACCTAAGTACTGTCAGGGCACGCCCTCATACTCTGCTTCTGACTGGCTAGTAGTCCTTACCTAGGTAGTGTCAGGGCACGCCCTCATACTCTGCTTCTGACTTGCTAGTAGTCCTTGCCTAGGTACTGTCAGGGCACGCCCTCATACTCTGCTTCTGACTGGCTAGTAGTCCTTACCTAGGTACTGTCAGGGCACGCCCTCATACTCTGCTTCTGACTGGCTAGTAGTCGTTACCTAGCTACTGAGCATGTGTGACTCCCAACAAAGATGGAACAGAAGTGAGATGCCTCCCTCTGTAGTTAAAACAGAGAGCTCAACACAAAGGGTGAAAAGAGGAGCTGCAGCAATGTGCAGTGCCACAAAAATATGGTGTTTTTTGAAAATAAAAGCACGTAAATCTATTCTGATATAACCTCTAAATACAATTATGAACCTGAAAATGAGCATAATATGAGCACTTTAAATACTGCATACAGGAGAGGTAGAAGAGGAAACAGCCTTACTGAAAGATTTCATTATCTTGAAATGTTAGTGTTAAGGTTATTTCCTGATTTCCCCAACAAGTATAAATATCTATGGGCTAGTGAATACTTTGACTGACAGGTATTTCGGCCTATCGTCATCATGCCATTGTGTTTGTCGCCTATATTTACTGTATGTGTTTTATTTCAGGATACATAACAGAGGTAAACACTAGTTCCTTTTCATTTCCTCCGAGCTCGACTCAGCTTGCTCTGCTCCGTCAATTAAACGCATCAACAACGACACTGTTTGCTGTTACTCCGGCAACGCAGCAAATGTCACGTCGGTTGAAAGAGAGAAATGCTGCAACGTCTGTGTGGATACAGATAGTAGATGCAAGCAAAGAAAGAGACAGCAATACACTGTATACACTACAATGTTCAGGGTGGTTTTAAACATTGAGGTGAAAAAGTAGTTATTCAGTTTAAACACACACACACACACCACACACACACACACACACACACACACACACACACACACACACACACACACACACACACACACACACACACACACACCTTTTTGCCTTTTTGCTTAACCTCTTTTATATTCCTGAGCGTGACAGTGCATACACACACATGTGGTCACACACACACACACACACGCACGCACGCACGCACGCACGCACGCACGCACGCACGCACGCACGCACGCACGCACGCACGAACACACACACATACACACACACACTTTTCTGCCTTTTTGCTTAACCTCTATTATATCCCTGAGCGTGAATGTGCATACACACACATGGTCTCACACACACACACACACACACACACACACACACACACACACACACACATGCAGCCTCGCTCTGAGTGCAGTGTGGAAGGCGTGGGCTGTTTCTTCAGGTTACATCTCTCTGCAAAGATGATGGATGGAGGATATAAAATCCTACTCTGCAGGCCATTTAGAAAAGAAATGAACACAGACCCTGAAGGATATGACAGTTAGATAGATAGATAGATAGATAGATAGATAGATAGATAGATAGATAGATAGATAGATAGATAGATAGATAGATAGATAGATAGATAGATAAAAGGAACTGTGCAGTAAAAAAGGCTTTTGTCATTGGATTTATTAAAGGGTTTGTTTTATCCCGACCTTTATCTAACCAGGATGTTCCCCTGAGATGTGAATCTGTTTTTTAGAGAAAGTGAAAATGACAGCTCAATGATGTTTGATGAACTCACACTGAAACAAGAAGAGAGAGCAAATTAAAATCATTAAATGTATAAAAACCACACAAGAGTTTATGTTTGAAATCACTCAGAGGAATTCAATCTCCACTCCGCTGCCGTTTGATTTTTTATCACTGTCAAAACATGTCAGGAACATTAAGCAGCTGCGCCGACTGATGACAGTATTTTACATTCATGTATTTTGAATTCGTATTTGTCTTATTTGCATTAGTCGTATTAGTATCTGAGGGGACTGCTGACGGAAATGAGCTAGTTGCCAAATCAGGTCAAATCTTTTCTTGTTTGTTCAAGATCAATGTTTTATGTACATGACTGAAACTATGAAAAATCTAAACCACATTAATCCGAATCACATGTGAATGCATACGAATAATCTGATTCTGTTTTTTCGTTGCTCTCCATTTACAGAAACGTTATGGTGATACGTCAAACTAAATCAGTTCCTTCGAAGCATAATTGACAATGCAGTTTAGTTGTAGGCCTGATGTCATTTTTTAAGAGACAAGGCTGGATATAAATATGCATGAAAAAGTAGATCTATATTAAACTAAAATGACATTTGTAAACAGTAAGACAATGGTGCAACGGTGCAAATTGAAAAAAAGGGTGCTGGAATAAATATGGAATGATTATTGTAACAGGTTAGTTATCCCTTGTGTTGTTTTCCAACTATGTCAACTATGAAAACAATGAAAACAAAGTTTTTGTGTGGTTTTTTTTTCAACGTTTTGATCACTTATTTCAAAATTGATATCGCTTTATCTGACATTTTGTCTGTTTTTTTTCAACGTTTTGTCCCTTTTTCAATGTTTTCGGCGCTTTTTCCAAAGTTTTTTCAATGTTTTCGACGAGGGTATTTTCATTATTTCTTTTTTTCTTTTTTTTTTAGATTTTCGCCGCTTATTTCGACATCCCATATTTTCTAATATAAAAAAAACTTTGAAAACGGGTCAAATTTGACCCGAGGACAACATGAGGGTTATCAAATATATCAGATTCAGTTTTACACTGCTAAAACTACTACATCCTGTGACTGCATAGTTAAAAACAAGTTTTTTTTTGCCATTTTGAGTTTTGCAGTCGCTTGCCTTTGTCCCACATTACATGAACGCATCTTTAACCCCAGGAGTACGCAAGCACTTTCCTCAGTGAAAAAAAAGATCTAACCATTTTGAGAGCATGAAACCAGCGAAACCAGATCACAGTAACTTCTTCAACAGAAGTGTGTTATCTATTATCATAAAATAATAAATAATATTGTTGACCAATCAGGTAAAGACGCTGAGTAATGTGTCATCAGAGCCCGAGGGTTTATATGTTTGAATCTGAAATGTTGCAGCCAACAGTTAATGCAGCAAATGAACTGCTTTTACTGAAAGACTGATCACATGCTGCAGTGTGTGTGTGTGTGTGCGTGTGTGTATGTGTGTGTGTGTGTGTGTGTGTGTGTGTGTGTGTTTCCGAGTGAGGGAGACGGATCAGTATTGGATTTTGAGTAGTTTATATTCAGCGGGGGTTCGCAGCAAGTCACTGCTACAGTATAACACACACACACACACACACACACACACACACACACACACACACACACACGCACACACACTGCCCACCTCCTAAATCTAAAACTGTTATAAGTTATTGTTCATTGCCGTGTTTCTGCGGCAGCTTTTGCTGAATAAAAACCTCTGATTCAATTCAAAACGTTATCGTCCCGTAAGTAAGATTTGGTTTGCAGAAATGTTGTTTTTTTTTTTACGATGAAAACAATAAAAACACATAAAAATGGACGCGGCAGATGCATAGCAGCGTGATGCGAATTACAGTCAAAACTGCAGAGTGAAAATCAGGTTTAATAGCTACAGCGAGCGTTGAGATGAGAGAGGAAACCTGCTGAAGTAACAGTTCAACATGATTCTAGGGGCAGGGGCCCTGCTGCTGGGGCCCCCTAGAGACTGCAGAGGTCATTACATGCAGCAATATGGAAGATGATGAACAACAAACTATGATAAAAGTGCTCTTGGAGCCTTTAGTCAGCTGCTACTGCTGCACCAACATTTACAACTGCGTTGCGTTGCGTTGCGTTGCGTTGCGCTGCGTTGCGCTGCTTTGCGTTGCGCTGCTTTGCGTTGCGCTGCGTTGCGTTGCGCTGCGTTGCGTTGCGCTGCGTTGCGTTGCGCTGCGTTGCGTTGCGCTGCGTTGCGTTGCGCTGCGTTGCGCTGCGTTGCGTTTTGCATTGCGTTGCATTGCGTTGCGCTGCGTTGCGTTGCGTTGCGTTGCGTTGCGTTGCGCTTGCGCTGCGCTGCGCTGCGCTGCGTTGCGCTGCGCTGCGTTGCGCTGCGCTGCACTCTGTTGCGTTGCGTTGCGCTGCGCCAGGTGCGAGATCGGGCCCTCATATCTTAATCCAGATAAAAAAAACAAAGAGTCTGTTTATGAAGTGCATCCTGTGTTTCTGTTTGTCTTCGTCACTGTTTCTAATTTACACCAGGCTACATTTTTCAGCAGAGACTTTATTTAATATTTAAAAAAAAAAAAAAACATGAAATCATTCAGGTTATTAATGATCTGCAAACTTCAATGCGTGTGTGTGTGTGTGTGTGTGTGTGTGTGTGAAAGAAACAGTAAATAGTGATGAAGCAGCAGAGTTCAGTTCAGTCAGCTAAATGCTAATCACACGTCCAAACCAAACCTGCGCTCATCAATCCTCCTTTCATCCCTCCTTCATTATTTTTCTTTTCTTCTCCCCCCGTCTCTCATTGTTCCTCAGTTGCTTTCCTTCCCTTCTTTTTTTTTATTTCCGTTCTTCACACTTTCTTTTCATTGCAAGTCATCTTCTGCTTGTTACTTCGTTTCTAGTATTCCTCCCTAAATCCTCTTCTCTCCTCTTTCTGTTCTTCATTTTCTCATCTCCTATTTCTTCAGACTGTCCTCTGCCATCTCCCCTATTTCTCTTTTCATTTTCCTTTACCACCTCTGCTCCTTTCATCTTTCTCCTCTCGCCTCTCATCCCCTCCTCCTATGTTTCTTCCTACTCTCCTTGCATCTCTCTTTCCTTCCCTGCCCAACATTTTTCCTCCCTCTTTCCTCGTTTCCTTTTGTCCGTCTTGTCCTACTCCCAAGTTGTTTCCTTCTTTGCTTTGTTCCTATCCTCCCCTTCTTCTCCCCATTTATCTTTCATTCCTTTCATTATTTCTCTCCTCCTTTCTTTCAATCATCTTGGGCTCTTTCTTTTCATTTCTCTTGTACCTCACTCCGTCTTCAGTCTTTCTCTTCTTGTTTCTCTGTCTTCATTCCTTCCCTCCTTCTTCACTACCCCAACCTCCTTTTCCTGTCCTCATCTTTCCTTCCTGTGCTCCCCTCCTATTTGTTTGATCCTACCTTCTATTTTACATGTCTACTTGCTTTTGTTTTTCCACTTTTCATTTCTTCCTTCAGCTTTCTTCCTCTCATTTTTCCCTCCATCTTTCTCTCCTCCTACTTTCTTTTTTGCTTCCCTTCTTCTCATTCACCCTTCACCCTGTCTCCTCTCCTTGTCCTTCCCGCCTTCTCCAGTCATCATGTCTTTGTTTCCTATATTCCTTTCCAGTTCCCCCATTTTTCAGTCTCTCTTCTTGTGTTTCGCCTCCTTCTCCCTTGTTCTTTTCTGTACTTCCCTACTCTTCCTCTTTTTCTGTCCTTCAATCTCAACTTCCTTCTCTCGTCTTCCTACCTCTTACTCTTCCTTTCCTTTCCTTTCCTGCCTTCTTCCAGCTTTCCTCATTTGCTCCTTTAACCTCCTTTATTCTGTCCTTCCTTTTTTTCTTCCTTCACTCCCTTTCACCTTCTTCTCACTAACTCCTTCCAGTATCCCTTTGTACCTTCCTCCTCTTCTTCTTTCCTTCTTTCCCTTCTTCTCACTCATCATTACCTCTTATTTCATATGACCAACTCCCTCCCTCCTTTTCTCCCTCTCTCAATCTTTCCCCCTTCGTTCCCATCTCTTATTTTCCTTACCCTCTTTCCTTTCTTTGCATGCTTCCTCTCCTCCTTCCTTCCTTTAATCGTGTGTTTCTTCCTTCACTTATTTTGTACTTTCCTAACTCCATCTCTTCTCTTTAAGTTGTTCTCTCTTTATTCTTCTACCTCTTTCCTTCTACTTTTTTTCTTCCTTTGCTCCTTGACCTCATTTCCCTCCTTCCTCTCCTCTCTCCTTCATTCACTCCTCTCCTATATCTTTAATCTTCTTCTACCTTCTTCCCTTTTCTTTTCCTTCAATTCGTCCAATTCCCCATCCTCCTTTTCTCCTTTTCTCTGCATTTTATATTCTCGACTTTTGTTTCCACCTTCTCCTCCTTTGTTCTTTCCTCTCCTCCTTTAATTCCCAGTAATGACTCCATTCTTTGTATTCCTGTCTTTAATTTTTCTTTCTCTGTTTATCATCCTCTCAATCTTTAATCCCTCCTACTTTTATTCTTTCTCCTCTTGGATCCTTTCTTTCTTTGCATTTTCCGTCTGAAGGTGCTTCATTACGCAAACCAATGTTTTCTCCTCTATATATCCCTCTATCACTCTGTTGCTTTTGTCTGATGTGTTCTCCTTCCCCCCTTTAATTTCTCCTTCCTTTCATCCCTCTTTTGTTCATCATTCCTCCATTTTCCCGAAATGTTCCTCTTCTTTCCCAGTTTCTCAGCTTCTCCTTCCTTCCCTCCTATTTTGTATTCTTTCTCGTCTTGCACATTTCCTTCTTTCCTTCTTCTCTTTGTTCAATCAACCCTACATTTTTGCCTACCTTATCCTTCTCTCTACCTTTCTTTCTTTGCGTTTTCCATCTAAAGTTGCCTCATTACTTCTTTCCAACAATAATTCCTCGCTGTTTTGTCCTCTTTTTACCCTTTCATCATTGTTTATGATCCTTTGCATGTGTTCTTCCCTTTAATTTGTCCTCCCCATCATTTCCTCTTCCTTCTCTCTTTCCTAACTTTTTTCCTTCCTCTCCTCTCCCCTATCCATTCCTTCCTTCCCTCTCTCCATCCTTTGAAGGCAGAAATTGATTTGATCACTAATTGTGCTGAAACAAACAGAAGTTGATTAATTCAGTTTGCGCTCTCTCGCTCTGATAAATGAGACGGCGTGTGGAAAAACAAACTTGTTAACATGAGACAGAGAGAGAGAGAGATAGGGAGAAAGAAAAGAAGAGAGTGTGGGAGAGAGAGAAAGAGAGAGAGTGGGAGAGAGGGAGAAAGTTAAACTCTTGGTTTTGTGAGCAGTGAATGGGATCACTGCCTCGTTTGGCCCTCTGGCTAATTAGAATTCAGTGTGTGTGTCCATTTGTTGATATTCACTGTGTGTGTGAGGGTTTATTTCTACTGTGTGTGTGTGTGTGTGTGTGTGTGTGTGTGTGTGTGTGTGTGTGTGTGTGTGTGTGTGTGTGTGTGGTCGTTGATCAGACTGACAAAGACTTATTATGGTGTCACTTTATGTGACCCCTTTTGACCCCGCTGGCGGGAAAAGTGTGTTTGTGTGTGCAGTGTGTGCAGTGTGTATTTGTATACGTGTGTGTGTTTGTCCTGCTAATGACTTGTCAGCTTCCACCACAAATGCTAAAGGTAACGCTTCCTCCCTCGAGACATACACCCACCCGCACACACACACACACACACACACACACACACACACACACACACACACACACACACACACACACACACACACACACACACACACACACACAGCATACAAAACTACACATTATTTTGTCTTCCTCTCCAACAGAAATATCAACAAATAGGAGCTGTGATGAGAATACATATTAAAAGGAATTAGACGTGAAGTTAAAGGGATAGTTCAGATATTTTGAAGTGTGGTTGTATGAGCTACTTCTCCATAGCCAGTGTGTTAGCTACAGTAGATGGAGGTCAGCACGCCCCCAGTTTGGAGAAGCAGACAGGAGTACCGACACGGAAGCTAAGCAATGTCCTGCTGTAGACGGGGGCAGCAACTAAATGGATTTAAGACACCTAAAAACATCTATATCAGTTTAAGTGGACGCCATATTTAGAATATTTTCACCACTTCACCTTGCTGTCAGACAGCCCTTTACGACACCATTATCTCTGCTCTCTTCAAAGCCACCAGACTCCTCATTTTACCTCGTAGAACACGGGAGTTGCTGCTCTACTGCTGCCTCCATCGGTTAGTTAGGCTGCGTTATTGTGTGACTCTGGTGAATCCGAACTTACACTTTCAACCACCACAATGATTATGAAGACCAGGAAATAGACGTATACAGGGGTAAGGTTAGCTTTTGATGGACAGAGCAGGAACAAGTCACATGTAGCTTTCAGATTTTTATCTTGTTGTCATGGATGAAAGGAACTAGTAAAAGACTTGTGCTGTTACAAAGTTCAATTTACATCTGTGTCTAATAGAGACAAAGAATTCAGCACATACGAATGACTGTATTATTACATATACTAACAATGAAGACCAGGAAACAAAAACATGATGGTGAGTTTGGTCTGTATCATGAATACAGGCACTGTAGAGTACAATAGTCTGGAGCTGACACACATCATTTTCTGTAAACAGACCCACACTTCACATTTTCATGGATCCAGGACTGAAATTACATTCATGCATATTCATTCTCTCCTCTCTATATGAAGTCTGAAGAAACTTTACCCTCTGAGACTCAAACTCAGTCCGACTCTGAAGACAGTCTGTTAGCTGGGTGAGCTGTGAGTGCTCATTTTAAAATGAAAGGAAAAGTAGAACATAAGAGGCCGTAGAATCAGTTTTGTCGGCTGAACTCCTGCAGACAGATCTCAGGAAATACATTACTGTTGGTACAAATGTTGTATTCTCCATCCGACTTTTGTTTTTATTCAACCAGGAAGGTCTCACTGACATTAACAATCTCTTTCTCTAGTGCACATGTGTCAAACTCAATGCGGGCCAAATTCCGGTCCCTCACAAATTTTGATCCGGCCCACATGTCAGTTTAGGTTCACAATCCATTTTGACCTGACTAGTTGTGCGCCAAACCAAAAAAATACACTGAACTCATCTGAGCTGAACAGTCAGAGCCTCTGCAGCCTCTCTCCCTCTCTCCCTCCCTCTCTCCCTCCCTCTGCTGCTTTCATGTCAAGACGTTCAGCGCTGCATGACGACCTCCGACCTTTAGACGGCCGGCCCCTCTCCACCTCTCTCCTCCTGTACTCCTCCTGAGGGACTAACCTTGTTAAATAAAGCTTCATCTAAAATAACTCCATCCTGACCGTCTGCTCTGCTCCGCTATAAATCCATCATCAAACACAGAGGAGAGAGCCGATCAATATCAAACCATCAACACCAAAAAGAAATCTTTGTGTGTGTGTGTGTGTGTGTGTGTGTGTGTGTGTGTGTGTGTGTGTGTGTTCCCTCTGCCTTATCTTTGTGCTGACAGCATCACTTTGTTAGCTAAATAAAGCAAAGTCATACAGTGAATTGAGAACGGGACCCCTGTTAACTGCATAACCTTCTCACTCATGGTAGAAACTTTATAACACAATAATTAATAACTCACAACTAACTCTCTTAAACAGGATAATACACCACAGCACACAACAATATACAATATATATATATATATATATATATATATATATATATATATATATATATATATATATATATATATATATATAAAGTTTTTTTTAAAGTTTAGCTACTGTCTCTGCCGGTCACTCTAACTTTACTCGGTCGCGCTAACATTACTCGGCAGCGCTAACGTTACTCGGCCGCGCTAACGTTACTCGGCCGCACTAACGTTACTCAGTCACGCTAACGTTACTCGGCCGCGCTAACGTTACTCAGTCACGCTAACGTTACTCGGCCGCGCTAACGTTACTCGGTCGCGCTAACGTTACTCAGTCACGCTAACGTTACTCGGCCGCGCTAACGTTACTCTGTCACGCTAACGTTACTCGGTCGCGCTAACGTTACTCGGCCGTGCTAACGTTAAGACCTGTCACCACAAGCATGCAGCGGAGCAACATTATGAACGCAATAACAATCCACTCATGGTCCAATGATTAAAACACTGGATTTATGTCTTGGATTGGATGTCTCGCCTCGTCAAAGTTCTTCCGCCAAACTACTAACGTTATTCAAACAACACCAAAGTAAGTTGACAGCGGACCTATGTTCAGTCGCCCACTTTTCTACAACGACATAACATTCCTGTGGCCAAGGTAGTGTTTATCCAACTATCTCACAACCATTTTGTTTTGAAAAGGAAGTAATAGTGGGCGCCTGGGTAGCTCACCTGGTAAAGCAGGCGCCCATATGCAGAGGCCCAGTCCTCGACGCAGCCAAGGGGGTAAGCGAGCATCCACAACGCGTACCTCCTATGGAGCCATTTTGTTGTATATTTTCTCTTCATGTACTCTATTAAATATCACAATTAATACATAAGCACAGAATATAGAAAAGTTAAATCGTACAACATCTATGTTGTATCTTTGTTTGTTTGTGTTAGTTTTCCCTGTTAGTCTTGTGTTTCTATTTTTGACTTGGACTTCATTTTGGATTTCCTTTTTTGCCTGCCTTTTCCAGGACTCCCTTCGTTGTGTATATTTTTATGTTTTATTAAATCATCAAACGTTCCCCTGCGTCCGTCGCTGCATTTTGGGTCCGCCATTCACCTCCCACAACAATTCCTATACATAAACAAAGTACAAAATATGGTTACAGTCTTAGGGCCCTTTGATGTTGCTTTACTAGTTTTTTAAAGCTTGATTTATTGTGCACTTTGGCAATCTCTGCTGGAAGTGAGTTCCATGAAACCATCCCTCGATACAATACTGTACGTTGCATTGATTGTGTTCGGGCTCTAGGAACTCAGGTGGCATGTCTGGTGGGATATTTATGTGTGTTAGAACTAAATGTAAGTTGACTATACAAACAGGAATTTTCAATTCATTAATGTTTCCAACAAAAGCCAGGAGTGATGCCAATAGTCTCTCCTCAACTTTCAACCAGAAGAGATTGACATGCATGTTGTCACATTAAACAATTAAAACGTACTATTTTTGTAACAATTGTTTCCCTGTGCAGTTCATTTTGTTCCTGCGACCCTTCCAATAAATACAGTTATGAAAACTATTATAAACTGTATTGCAGTAGTAGAGAGTGTGAGTCTAAATCTTAAATGTGAAATAATAACATTTTAAGATGATTTTTCTTCAGTTTTCTTGCAGTTTTAGATACAGAAGGACAGAAACAGAAATTAAGGTTTATTAATATATGAAATACAGATTGATGCCATCCTATTTAAAACTGCATGTGCAATTATATGAACTGAAATTATTTATCTGTTCAATATATTATTCATAAGAACAGAGCGAGGAAGATGGGCACTCGTAAAACAACAAAATAAAAGCCTTAATCTAAAATATGGAAACAATAAAATATTATTACAGCAGTTCAGTCATGCAGGACGCATTCAAACATAAGTGGAGCAGGATGTCCACTTGTGTGTGTGTTCCCTTGCCTCTGCATCTCATGAAAGATGTTTCTGATGACATTGTTTATTAATGACAAAGTTGTCAGACAGGTGGGCGGGCAATTTCATTGGCTGTAGGCAAATAAGCTAATCCAACAACCAAAGGACGTACTGTAGGTTTGTTTTCAACATTGGGGGGGACACATTATAACCGGGCGTGTCTGGGAGTCCTCACCCAAAACCTTTTGAGCGTCAAACACATTTCCTGTGTCTGAAATTGTTGACATACTGTATATTTACTAGTAAGACGTAGGGCTGGATCCAAAATATCTGACTATTCAGATATTCGCTTATTGGTTAAGTGCTTGATTTTCAATTTTGGGATTTGAATAGAGAGCCGAAGTCAAGCCCTTCTACTTCCGGCCAATGGGACCTATCTAACGAGAGTCAGTGGAGAGATAATTATATTTTTTTTATCCCGTATGAATTGAGCCATGGATTACAAATATGATGTTCGTCAATTTAGAAGATAATTATTCAACCGAAGATAGTATTAGTTTGTTGTTAAACTGTTGAAGTATAAGACTGTGAAAATACGTCATTAGAAAGACTACACACTTAAATGTTGCATGGATGACATCTCGCTGAAGCTACGATGTCCGTGTGTATCGTACTGGGGAGGTAACGTTACTCTAATGAGCAGAGGATCTCGCTCGTTCTTTTGCTAATCTGCTGAAAACACTTGACTGGATAAAACACAGCAGGTAAGATAACGTTACATGTGTTGTGGAACAGACCTAAGCTAGCTAGCTAGCGAGCAAGTTGAGCATCAAGCTAGGTGAGGTAAATTGTGTGAGACGGGAGATTTCACTGAGCGGTTTCACACAAAGCTAAGCGGTCATATGACAAACCTACGGTTAACTGAGACGGAATCCATGGCTCAATTCAAACGGGATCAAAAAATAATTATTATCCCTCCATTGACTCTCATTCATATTTTTCCCAAATTAAGGTCCCATGAGGTCCACCGGAAGGGGCGTGACTGTTGAGACGGATTCAACTTTTGGAGAAACGTACCTCTGAGAAGGATACATACATGTTTTGAGCCCCCTGAACGGTTAGTTTTCCCTATTTTTGGGAATGGGTTGTCTTTCATTTTTTTTGAGGGGGGACAAATTTACCTCTTCTGAATATAGCGGGGGAGGACATATCCCCTGAACACCCACCCACCCCCCCCAAAATCAACACTTATGCCAACAACAATACCAACAACGTGTTATCATGAATGGGTCCATATGATATCGGACGAAAATGTATGCACACCAAAACGTTTGCTATCCTACAAAAAGGGGGAAACCACCGGCTGGTCACGTGACACCGGTTGGCTATGAGCTCCATGACGCCGAGCGACAGATGCTAGTTGTTTAAGCCGCTACAGAGCTTCGCAACGCAGGCTACAGAAACTCCGTCACAGCTCGGTCATATCAGTTAGTTGATGTGTTTAGCTGAAAATGGGTGACTTTGAGCCGGGTACAGAGCACCGCGAGCAGCAGCTCGTTTCGGCGGAGATTACGGTTTACAGACACGTTTATCTTGTTTTTTTTTCGTGGTGGTCAGCACGTAATGGGAACACGGAGGTTGGGTTTAGGAAAAGAAGAACGGGGAAAGGAAACGTGACACGTGGGAAATGATCCCCGGTCTCCTGGGTGAAGGTCCTGTGTTGTTTGACCCATCCACCCCCTCAACCAACCTCCCTACGTGGATTTTCGGCCTTTCATACTACTTGATACCGTAGTCGTGCTGTGATCACGAAAGATGCTTCTCATTGAAATGCATTAGAAAAAAAATTAGATAAACATGTCCGTGTACACGAATCAATAGATTAAATGACGTGACCATTTCAGGTGAGACTGGGTTGATCTATGGCAGGGGCGTAGCTTTTGTTTCAACGGTGGAGCTCTGGGCGCCATACCCCGGGAAATGTTGAGCACATAATTCAGAAAAAAAACTTAGAAAGAGAAAAAGGAAAATAGAAAGAAAGATAAATAGAAAGAAATGTAAAGGGAATTAGTCAAAATCACAGGAAATCAGTCTTCATTTTTCATGCTCTTGTTGTGTTCTTTAACCCCCCCTGACCTTGTGAATTTGAATCGAATTGATTCGGGAAATCATTGGCGATACCTAGCCCTAGTTTAAAGGCACAGTTTCTGAATACGGCCTGTGTGCATTTCTCTGGATTGAGCATTATGATACTTGCACAGTATTTATAAAGCACCTCGACCTGCTTTATAATTAAAAAAAAAGACATTTTTGGCCTCCTTCCCGAAGTCTTTGTCACTTTTCCCGAAGTCTTTGTCACTTTTCCCGACGTTTTTTAAGCTTTTCCTGATGCTTTTGTCACTTTTTCTAAATTTTTGAAGCTTTTCCCCATGTTTTTGTCACTTCTTTTCACGTTATTGTCACTTTTCTGATGTTTTTTAAGATTCCCCCAGTGGTTTTGTCACTTCTTTTGACGTTTTTGTCACTTTTTTGGGGGACTATTTTGATGTTTTTTTTCCCCACGTTTTTCAAAGCTATTTCCCAAATTTATGTCACGTTTTTCAACGTTCTTTCATCAATTTTTCTTCAAATGCTATACAATTTAACAAAGCACCCAAATGCAATGAAAGTAGTGAACCGATGATTTATTTTACTTGTGAAGAGCGTCGTCTGGAACCATACATGTTACTGACAATTTGGTTGAAAGAAAGCCAAATTTCTGATATAGAAACATTTTGAAAATGGATCAAATTTGACCCGAGGACAACAGGAGGGTTAAGATGTCCCACCTTTAAGAGATCTTTCTCTCAGCAAAAGAGGTTGCACCATTTATGGGTTTCTTCAACAGTGCTAGGATGTTCTGTGCACGTTGGGGTGTTTAAACTCAGTCACAATACTTCACACGAGTCAGATTGTCCCACCTGGATAAAGATGCTCTATACCCATGAAGCAGGTTATCAAAAATCAAGTTGTTCTAAAAGCCTTCCCAGTCTTATGTTAATGTTTTTATTGGAGTCTGCCCAGAGATAATTACTTAGTCTTGGCAGAGAATGAGACTTTATTATCTCAGACACAGGCGATCGCTTGGAGCTGAGAGTCCTGGTGTCAAACCCAGACAACAAATAAATGCGGATGTACCATCCACACTCTGGATCATTTATTGTCAGTTTGCCTTCTTTTTTTTTTCAGAGCTTCCTCTGGTATGTTTAATAATTAACTTCTGTTTTGAGCAGCTGACACAAAAGATAATGACTTACTAATTGTTTTCAATACAAACAATTCACAAAAACAACAGATGGAGACAAACCGCAGAAAGTAAGAAGGAGGATGGAGAGAAAAATCGAACCAGAAAAGAAGGAAAGAGAGAACTTCACCTGGAATTGAGCCTCTGGCCTCCTTGTTGGTCCAAGTATATGACTTTCAGTAATATATATATATATATATATATATATATATTGTTGAGTAGATTTTTCTCCAAAAGTCCTATATTATTCATCGCCATGGAAATGGACCGACCTTCATTTATGGGATGTTCCACTCCAAATGAACCAAGCAACAGCATCTGAATGCCAGGACGTGTGTGTGTGTGTGTTAAAGTTTTTAGCTGTGGTGGATGATTAAATTAACAGTGTGTGTGTGTGTGTGTGTGTGTGTGTGTGTGTGTCTGTGTGCGTGTGCGTGTCCTCAGGCAGTGAACCAGCTCGCTCTCATCCTCACTCTTCCTAATGAGATTTAATGCTGAGTTGTCCAGCTAACACACACACACACACACACACACACACACACACACACACACACACACACACACACACACACACACACACACACCACAATTTTAATAATAACTTGATAACCTGCCTTTATCCCAGTTGCACTTTGCCAGTCTGACTCTCACACTGCTGCTGAGTTATTCTGCCTTTTCAAAAATTAAAGCTGTCTTCTACTGAAAAACCTTTGACAACTGTTGTACTGTTTATCATGAAATTTGGTTAACTCATTCACGTTCCCACTCAGGATGAATTGTAATAACTTCTGACTCTTCATCTAGCGCATTCATCAGGTTAACATTTGAATGCATCCATTACTTTTGGTTTATGACCAAATAGCTGCAGAACTAAAGATATTCCCATCAACCTGCTGTACTTGGTGTTTAGTGCTCATTTGCATGCTAAAACGCAAAACTAAAATGGTGACCACTGTAAACAGGGACATCTTAACATTGTCACTGTGAACATACTGTCGTGTCATGCTGATGTTAGCATGACACGCCTCCTTTCAACCAAAGTCCATTCATACCGGAGCCTCTGTGATCTCTGATGTGTGTGTGTGTGCGACGCTCCTTCAGTATTTTTTGGGGGTCCGAAATTTGCCCACTGTACGTTGAAAAATGTGAAACTTTTGGCACCAGATTTCCGGCAGACCGTATACGCCACAATTAGCGTGTTAGCTAACAGCAGGCTAACAATTTCATTGAATTCAGTTGCTTGACTAAAATTAGTCTTGCATTGCCGCACCTTCCTTCACAGCGCTGCGGAGGAAGGTCTGGCTAGTCCACACAGCATTCCAGGATGGGAAAAAACCTGCTGTAGTTTATTGGCTTTTTTTTTTTAAACCAATCACAATGGTCTTGGGCTAATGTCCGGACGGAGCAACGGTGCCTCTGCGAAACAGCCTCGGAAGGAACTGGTTTTGCTGGAACATGTGTACGTTCAAAAGTTGTTTTAGTCGTGTAACAGAAAACTCAGATAGTTGGACAGATAGAGAGTGTGGGTACTAGACTGGCCTGCCTGCAGTCCAGACCTGTCTCCCGTTGAAAATGGGTCACCAACGGGAGGTGACCTCTAGCTCACCCAGTAAGAGCATGCGCCCCATGTAGGCTGAGTCCTTTGCAGCTGCCAGTCCCGGGGTTATAGGCGCGCTTTAGGGGGCCGGGCCCGCCCCCAGAGTCAGCTGTGCCCGCCCTGGACGGACGAGCCCTTTTTTAACTGACGAGCCTGTCACCAATCACACCTTTTGTTTTGTACAACATTTTTTAAACATATATATACCATAATAAATAAACATATATACGGATATACGGTGTTTCCTTAATGTTAAACAACGAGCTCCAAGGTTGGTGGAAGAAAGTGACAAAGACGGCGAAAGTACAGGGAGTAACGTTAGTTCTAAAGTTGTCACTGCCGAAGCTAGCATTAGCCACGGTGCTGCTGGCCGACACTGTAACCCAAAGCAAGGGTCTTCATCACAAGCGGCAGAACCAGGGGATCTTGGCGTTGAGAAACCAAATCAAATTGTCTTGAAAACTTTTCCTGCACGCTTGTTCTCAGGCAAAATAAGAACTTTCAACAGCAGCTGGTATGGTAGCAGAGGCTGGCTGGAATACTCCATCCAGGCAGACGCTGCATTTTGCTACCCATGCAGAAAGTTCCGAGCACCCTCCTCTGCTGTAGACTCGACCTTTACTCTGAGTGGATTTTGCGATTGGAAGCATGCAGTCGAGACTGGGAAAGGACTTAACAAACATGCATCATCAAAAGAACACCAGCTCTGTGAAGCTATGTGGAGAGCTAAGGAGAGACGTGTTCAGACGGGTACAGAAATTGCTACGTTGGTAAATACAGAACAGTTGCAACGTAATAGATACTACCTGTCAGCCATCATTGATGCCATTGAGTTCCTTACAGTAAACCAGCTACCTTTTAGAGGGGACAATGATGGTTTTGATAGTATGTCTGGAGATGGCTGTGGCCTATTTTTGTCCTTGTTTGAATACACTTTAAGGAAAGATCCTGTCTTGGCCAGAATAGCACAGTCTATTCCACACAACGCTAGATACACTAGCCATGATATTCAGAACAACATCATAGACATCATAGATATTATAAGTACTATGGTCACAGAGCAGATTGTGAAATAGGTTGGCGAGTCATTTTACACTATAAAAGTGGATGGAACTAGAGACTCTACAGGAACAGAAAATATTTCCATAATTGTGCGTTTTGTCAATGACCTGTACGAGCCAACTGAGCGTCTTCTGACCATTTCCACGACTGACGAGGGGGATGCAGCTACATTGACTGACACAATTATTGAGGAATTAACACAAGCAGGACTGAGTCCCCAAAAAATCATCAGTCAGGTGTATGACGGCGCCTCCCTGATGTCGGGCAAACACGGAGGAGTGCAGAAACTTCTGCAACAGAAACTGCACAGAGACATACCATATGTCCACTGTTTCAATCATCAACTTCATTTGGTGGTCATTCAAGCTTTGGCAACTGAGCAAGACTTTTTGGATTTTTTCACAATGTGCAACATGCTCTACAAGTTCTGCAGAAAACCCACAGTCTCCCTTCTCTATAAGGGACAGACCCTGAAGAGACTCTTAGATCAACGCTGGACTGGTCTTCTTGGCACGGTCTCTGTTATTTTAAGATCATTTGATGACCTTGCCACCCTTTTGTGCGAAGTCAACAGCACCACAGCCTATCCCAAAGACGTGCGAGTTGAAGCAACAGGTTTACTGCAGGCCGTGTCTGAACCAAGTTTCAGATTCATTGCTGAGATGGCGCACAAAATCTTGTCATATCTCGCCCCCCTTAACACAATGCTACAGGCAGAGGACATGGATCTGTTTACAGGTTTGCAACTTGTAAATTCAGCATGTACATGTGTTGAAAATCTGCGCTCTGAGACAGAATTCATGGCACTCTTTCAGTGTTGCAAGGATGCAACAGAGGAGCCCGCACCAAAGAGACAGCGCACACCAAACACATCCTTTGCTATGTATGTAGTTGAGGAAAGAATTACACGTGAAGATCCCAACAACGAATCCGAGCTGCGCAGGCTGTATTTTAGTTATATTGCTGCAGTTTGTGGGGAAATGAAGGAGCGTTTTGGGGAGCGCAACTGTGTGCTAATGGATGCGCTCAAATCTCTCGACCCGGAGGATTCTACTTTTTTGGATGTGTCCAAAGTGAAACCTTTACTGGACCTTTCTAATACAGCCATTGTGGAGTCGGAATATACAGTGGCTCGCCGGTTCCTAACTGAGCAAATGAAGGTCTCATCCCCACCTGACGGGGGTAGATGGACAATGAAAAAAGTTCTAAAACACTTCCACAAACCTCTTGAAGCAATGCCGAGCGTGATGACAGCGCTGAAACACGCTTTGACTTTTGGTGCAAGCACTGCACTCTGTGAGAACTCTTTTTCCACACTAAAGAACATTCTTACAGAACATTGTCTCAGCATGCTTCATCGAAGAAAGGCCAATTTAATTAAGTTGCCATTTGAAAAGGACTTAAAGAAATTCAGGGAGGAGTGGAAGGACAGCCTTTTGAGAAGATTTCACTCTGCAGCAAAGCGTCGCCTGTCACTCTACTAACGGTGAGCTTGTATTTTATGCTGGCTCCCTGTAGTCCATGTTAGAGGCTGAGAGACAGTAAAACAAACAGCCTAAAAA
The DNA here is from genome assembly GCF_004354835.1 of Perca flavescens. Taxonomy (NCBI): domain Eukaryota; kingdom Metazoa; phylum Chordata; class Actinopteri; order Perciformes; family Percidae; genus Perca; species Perca flavescens. The sequence goes on from NC_041353.1 coordinate 4,699,271, forward strand.
ACACCCAAAATGTAATAAAAATGTAACGTTAATACTTGTGATTAAGATGCTTAATGATTGCCAAGGTCTACATTATTCTCCCTGTTTTTATTTGTATCGCCATGTTGTCCATGATTTAGGCTAACGCAATTAACCCTATTTGTATATGCTGTATAGGCCTATGGTGGTTGTGCGCAATAATTGTATGTTCAGTGTACATACTGCGCAGTGAAAATGAAGTCACTCTGCTGTTATGCCATGTTGTCCACGATTTAGGCTAACACAATTAACCCTATTTGTATCTGCTGTATAGGCCTATGGTGGTTGTGCGCAATAGTTGAATGTTCAGTTTACATACTGCGCAGTGAAAATTAAGTCTAAATTAATTCTGTTTCAATACCAAATCAAATTTGTTAAATGTGTAGACCTGTATGCATTCATTCAATACTCATTTGCAAGATAATTAAGATAATGTTACATGATGAGATTTATTTAATTTGTGCACCCCCCAAAATAATGGCAAGCCCGTCCGTGAATTTGTGTCGGGCAGCTGCCCAGGTTCGAGTCCGACCTGCGGCCCTTTTCTGCGTGTCATCCCCCATCTCTCTCCCACCTTTCCTGTCTATCCACTGTCACTATCACATAAAGGGAAAAGCCCCCACCCTCCTGCCCAAAAAATTTATAAATATATATTATTTATATACGATAACGGATACCCGGACTGTTGAGGAACTGAAGTCGTACATCAAGCAAGAATGGGAAAGAATTCCACCTACAAAGCTTCAATAATTAGTGTCCTCAGTTTCCAAATGCTTATTGAGTTTTGTTAAAAGAAAAGGTGATTTAACACGATGGTAAACATGCCCCTGTACCAGTTTTTTTTGGAACGTGTACAGTAAGAGAGAAAAGAGAGAGAGAGAGAAAAGAGAGAGAGAGAGAAAGAGAGAATCAGAGAGAGAGAGAGAGACAAAAGAAAAACAGTTTGACAGCTGAGCTTTAGGGATCTACCCAGAGGAACTGAGTCAGCTACCACACACACAAACACACACGCACGCACACACACACACACACACACACACACACACACACACACACACAAAGAGTGCTGACAGTTCTGACTTCTCTTCTGCTGTCACAAGTTTATCTCAACGAGAACTTCAGAGAGAGAGAGAGAGAGAGAAAGGAAACAGCAGCAGGAAATGTGAAGAGGTACAGAGGGAGAGAGAGAGAGAGAGAGAGAGAGAGGGAGAAACAGGGAGAAATAATAAAATAAAAGAGGATGCGGAAGGAGAGAAACATACATTGGATTATTGGCTGCATTGTAATAAAATGTTTTCTCTCTGAATGGGATCAATTTGTTTCCTGCAGCAGCCTAACCATACAGTAAGTCTCTGCCTCGTTATAATGTCACTTTACACTGAATTACACACTCCTGTCTAAAACAAATCCTTTATCATTTTGTCTTCGTCACAGCTCCTAATATCCATGCTGTTGCCTTCTGTGTGCAGAGGCGGCGACAAGGAGGGGCTAGGGGGTGCTGTAGCTACCCCTAGGATTGCCATAGCACCCCCTAATAAATTGCTGTGGTTGATTTATAAATAAATAAAAAATTGTTTATGTGTAAATGGTATAATTTATATTTGAAAAATGAATAAATACATTAATAAAACAAATTATTTTTAGGCTAAAAAACACAGGCGATCGTATTCGGCCAAAGGGTGCAGCACACATTGAACTTTTGACCTTACTTCCGCAGTAACGTTTTCACACAGAAGAAGAAGAGCTCAATATTTGGAGCCATTAGGATTAGAGAAGTGAGTCTAACGCTAGCAATGGGTAGTTTTTTTTTTTTTACTCCCTCAAGGTGTGGAGACTTTATCAAAACCTTTAAATGAGACTGAGAGATATGGGGAACCTGTCACCAACCGGGACGAAGAGAAGCAGCCGGAGGAAGGTGATCTGACCACGGCTGTGATTGCTGCTGAGGATGCTTAACGTCACCCTGCTGTACATGACATTAGACCGGGGGATCGCACAGCCAGGCCACAGTGGGGGAGTCAGCTGATAGGGGTCCATATAAGAACTTTACTCATATCTCTGTCTCCTAGAAGAGCATTACAGTAAACGTGTTCTACAGAAATGTGAATAAATTGATCACCAAATTGATACAGCGCACTGGACATTGGTTAATTTTTAGCCCAGAAAACGTGTTCGCCCTCAGTGGCTTATTTAGATGTATTAAGTCACTACAGATATGACTACAGTATTTTGACCATACGTGCAAGTGTGAAAACTGTGTGAGGATACATGCGAGTGTGGGTTTATGTGTGTGCTTGGCTGTGTGTGGTTTATTTGGCCTGCTGCATCACTCTTCTGAGCCACTGTATGAGAGCTGCAGTAATGATTGTTTGAACCTGGCTTGTTGGCTGGTATTTGAAATATGTTTGGTGGGCTAATCAGAGTTCTATGGTGCTGTTGTATCGGCAACTTTAAATCAATCTCTCTCATTCACTCGCTTAGTAAAACGCGGCGGAGGTGGGTGGGCATCCGCGCGAGTGTGTGTAACGTTAGCCTTTTTGTGTCAAGGGAAACTCAAAATTTCAGAGCACCCTCACTGAAACGTCCAGCAACCCCAAAGCACCAGCAAAAGAACATCTCTGGCGCCGCCACTGGCTGTGTGCCCCTGCTGCCTCCAGCCTCTCCCTCCTGCCCTCCAGTAACCTCTTTCCCGCCTTTTTAATCGCCTGGCCCCAGTGGTGTAGTCTACGTGATACGCAGGTACACATATACCCACTAAGAAAGCTCCAGGATTTCCATATACCCACTTAAAAATGCACAATGACATGTGACAACATACTTTCCATTATATTTTGAATTGTCATCTGTGTTTTCTTTTGATAGGTTAAATAAAGGTATTTCCACCGTAAATTTGTGCATTAAAGTGTATCAGAATAATAAAAATGAAGTCTTTGACACTCAAAGTTTATATATATATATATATATATATATATATATATATATATATATATATATATATATATATATACTATATATATATATATATAAACCGGCACATACACACCCATACCCTGACAGAATGTCAATGTTGTGTGTGCCTTGGCGGTCCAACCGTCTGAGGCTGCTTTGGTGCTGACCTGCTCACCCCGCCATTCCCCTCTTGGATTTGTTTCGCTGTTCCTGACCATCGCCTTGAATACATTTCCCTTCATCCTATACTGCTGCGGGCCTGCTGTGTATCTGTCTGTGTTTGAGTCCTCCTTCCTCGGTTTGCCGTTATTTACCGGTCGTGTCATTCTTTATTTAACTTAGGTCTACACGGATATGGATATCCCCCCCCTCCCTCCCCCCCTCTGTTGAAAGAAACAACCGACCCCACACCCCATCGTTTTACTTAAAGGTGCAATATGTAATATTGTGTGTAATACTGGCAGCTAGCGGTTAAAATAGTTACTGCACTACCAATTCAAAATACTGGAGAGTCGTCTCCCCCGCCCCCTCCTGCCCAGACTCGAAGTTCACGGGGGCTGCCAGGCTGAGACCGCAGCATTCACAACAATGTAGCTGGACGCTTTTCTCACATAGCCAGACATTACTCCACAGCACAGCGGAGTAGCTAACGTTAGATGCTAGTCTCACATAGCCAGACATTACTCCACAGCACAGCCGAGTAGCTAACGTTAGATGCTAGTCTCACATAGCCAGACATTACTCCACAGCACAGCCGAGTAGCTAACGTTAGATGCTAGTCTCACATAGCCAGACATTACTCCACAGCACAGCCGAGTAGCTAACGTTAGATGCTGGCTATATTGACAGTCATAAAAGCCCGTGCTCACACTTTTTCGGCTTAAAATTACAGTATGACCCGCTAAAAACACAACAACCTCACTGTCCTCTCCACACGCCAGTCAGGCACACTTCCTAGGCTTAGAATTACAATACGAAACGCTAAAAATACCACTACCTTGCCGACGGAACACACTTCATTGGCTTAGAATTACGGCAACAATCGCTAAACACACTGCAAACTCATAGTCTCCTCTTTCCGATTTACAGCCCCCCTCTCGTGGCTTAAAATAACTCACCGTTGTCGGCTCCAGCCGCTGAACTACACGTTGTAAACAGCCATGGGCTGCTTGCCTGGTCCTCCCGGTAACGTTAACAGTTAGCAGGGTTAGCATGGCGGCGTTAGCCAGGACCAGTCGGGATCACTTTACTGGCTATGTCTCAATTGTTTTTGCGAGTAACCAACTCGGTTACTCTAGCTATATAATTCAATGTGAGTACACAAATGTTGAAATGACAAAAAATGCCCATCCCTAGTAGCTGTGATAAATTAGCCTGAAGCTAATGCTTACCGGTTCAGGAGAAAATAAGCCAACTCTGCGTCCTTTTGGGCTCTAAGCTGTCTCCATCTTTCAAATACATCTCCAATATTTACCAGGGGTTTGTTACGTCTCTGGTCACGCAACTGTTAGAAACATGCTGTTTTCTTTTTTTTATGTCATGTAGAATCTATCTCCGTTGATCCTGTTCGTTTGTTTGCTGCTTTCATGGCTGTACTACCGTTACAGCTGTAGCGCACTGGGTTTACGTTTTTACAGGTATATCTGGCAACCCGGCCTGCCTGTCAAACTGGGCCGTTGATAACAACACACAGATCAAAACATAAACATAAATTCCGTCACGGAATGTAAATTTCAAAAAGAAAAAATACTGAAATTAGCATTGTTGTCAGAAAAGATAGTATTTCAGTTTAACATGTTTCCTTAATATCTGATGAGGCATTGGTGTCATTTTTGGATTTATTACAGTACAAATATTACATATTGGACCTTTAATATTTCTGTCCATGTCAATACGCAAAACAACAATGGGCAATTTTATGTAAATTTGATGCATCAACTTGAGAAAAATCAGATCAATATAAAACTGATATGATACAGTACAGTTAGTCTATATCTGTATGTTATTTTTATCCATGGTGGGGACTAAATGCACATCCCCCCCCCCCTCTCGAAGTGATCAATGCTCCTTCACCAATACACCTTATATCATATACCTAAAATAGGAGTGTTTTAAACTAAGTAAAGCGCTGTAACGTGAACAGTCTACAGTTCCATAGAACGATAAAATCCGAGCGGCAGCTGCTGGTTGTATTTAGCCGCTACAGAGCCCCGGGACACCGGCTACCAGCAGCAGCTGTTTAGCCGCCAATAGGTGACTGCGAGCCGGGCTACAGGCACCGCCAGATGACGGTCCCTTCAGGGGCCATGGATGGTAGAGGAGTTTAGCCTGACAAAGTGAGCGTCATGCGGCGCTGACAGTTAAGGCACCCGAGGAACGAACAAACGTTTCCTGGGTGAAACAATTTTGTTTTCGCTGCAAGGTGAACTCTCTCCGGCTTGAAAGCGATGTGTTTTATATTGATACCACGTTGTGCTATTTCATTTTGAGATTTTGATAGTCCATTGGATATTGAAGTTCATGAATAAACGTTTTGGCATGGCTGGCCGAGTGGCACTATATCCATGGTATTGAAAGGGGAATTTAATTCTTACATGTTTTGTTGTGCATGATCACTATAAACGTTATTCTGAGTTGTAGTTGCTGCTTGAACCAAGCACTCATGGGAGCATTTTTCAGGAGAGGACAGTCCCATCTAGCCTGGTCCTACCAGAATCTCGTACATTTCATTTGAGTCTGGCCACTCTCCATTGACAAGTGTTAACTTCCTTGAAGGTGGGTACTCTGTTAAAGTTTAAAACTATTGGATCTGCCCAAGGCCTAAAATACATTGTCAGTTTATGTATTAATAATAGTAATATGTTAAGTGTCAACATTTCACAGCTATGAGACGTTCATTAGAATATTTAATTATGTTGATATATCATATAATTCAGGCATTACGTCTGTTTCAAAATGTACCGTTACAAATTATTGGTGTGTAAATGTAGTATTTAAGAGACAAAGGTTGCATCAGAGTAACTACCCTTATAAAAATTCCCTCAGAAAAAAGGTTCATGATATAAAGACACATGTATTAATCAACAATGATTCTTCTTTGTCTGTGTTATATAATTGCAACTAAGACAACATGCTAAGAACATTTGTCTATCCAGATGTTCAGTAGATTGTTTGGGGATTCTTGAAATACTTCCTATACAGCAGGACGTGTTATATTAAAATGATCTTCTGGATTTCTCAGAGATCATCGAGGAGAAACAAATGCTCATCTTAAATGTAATGATACATGAGAGGCATGAGCTGGATCCTGTGATAAAAAGACTTCCAGGCACTGTGAGTCGTGGATGTAATAAAAAGATTTTCATATTTAATGGCCGACACCCACACGTACCATGTAGGTGTCAGGATAAAGCACTCAGGACTGTAAGTGCTCTTGTTTTTTGTCCCGTGGCCCTTAACGCCACAGAGCACCTTTTGATTATTCAATTGTGACTTTTTGCATTATTTCTTGTTTCCATGTTTCCAGTTCAATGTATTTGATCTGCTCTCTGACTGGAAGACAGAAGAGGTAACAGAAAATTGCACTCTTTGTTTGGGAGGAGTGCACACAACTGTTTTTATTACATCTAACTCTTGTTTCTCTACAGCAGCTTAAAGCACTAATGTCATGACAAATACCAAATTCCATCTATTTATGGTGCAAACAGTGTGTAGGCTCCAATCAACCATGTCTCCTAATAATTATGTTCCCATACAACTAATCTGCAATCTCAATTATGTTTCGTATTTTCTCAACTACGTTTCAAATCAAAGGCCGCATAGGGCAACGCATTTCTCACGAACGGGTCTGTATTATATTGTACAAAAATGTATGAGCACCAAAACGAAACTAGGAGACCGCCGGCTCACGTGACGCTGGCTGCAGTAGCCGGCTATGAGCTCCGTGACGCAGAGCGACAGTTGCTAGTTGTTTTAAGCTGCTACAGAGCTTGGTGACACCGGCTACAGACCTTCGTCACAGTCCGGTAGAATCAGCGGCAGTGAGTAGAAGTGTTTAGCCGCTACAGAGCTTTGCAACCGCGGCTCCGCATGGTGCTCCGCATGGTGCTCCGCATGGTGCTCCCCATGGTGCTCCCCATGGTGCTCCCCATGGTGCTCCGTCCGTAGTTAGTGATTCAGCCGGGTACAGAGTGGTTTCGGCGGACATTATGGTTACGTTTAGGCCGCAAAAAATTTGCGTTATGCGGTGACGAAAGTTAAAGGACAATTCCGGCACAAAATAAACCTAGGGGTCAATAACATATGTGTACAGAGTCGACCGTTCTCTGGGATATGTTTTCATGTTAATCGATTGTGTCTCTAGCTTGAAACAAGCTAGCGGGAACCTGTGATTAGCTGCTAACGCTAGCTTTCGGGGCAGAGGGTAAATCGCTATTTCTACACCACTAACAAGGCTCAAAGTAGCACCACACTTCAACAGTAGCATAGTGAGGGTCACATTTGATTAGCATGAAAACATATCCCAGAGAACGGTCGACTCGGTACACATATGTTTTTAACCCCAGGTTCATTTTGCGCCGGAATTGGAGTTGGCACCAAAACGACAAGTTAAATTTAGGAAAAAGATTGTGGTTTGGATTAAAACACTCCCAAGGAATGTGCATTTCCTGGGTCAAAGTCTTCTTTTTTCCAGGGAAGCAAACTTCGCTCCCTGGCTTAAAATTCCTAGGTTTCATGACCCACCCATCCACCCAGACCTCCTCCCTATGCAGCCAGGGGTTAGGGTTAGGGTTGTACAGCGGCAGTCAAAATATGTGACGTAGAAATAAGCGCTGAAAATGTGTAGAAGAAAAATGTAACAATGTCAAACGTTGGAAAAAGCAAAAACAAACTGAAAAAAAGGCGTCAAAAACATTTTTTCGAGGTTGACGAGAAGACAACACAAGGGTTAAGCCAGGCTAACAGCTGATCCAGGTTTCTGACATCATGCTCACATTGACATGAAGATCACAGACCAGATCGTGACCAGGTGTGTATGGAAACGTTCATTACGAAGTTTGAACTATGAACAGTTTTGCAGTTGAGGGGCGTAGAATGCGAGAGCGAATGAAAGGAGAGGGTTAGGTGGGTATTTATAGGAATACCGGAAGATGTGTGATTGAGGTGTGGCCCTGCTCCCGAAATTATGCCGGATAGCTTCAATTAAGGACTTGTTTTTCAGTTGTATTCCCCACATGTCAATTAATTTGGGATTGACAGGACCGTCCAATTATGTGATCTGAAATGTGGTGGTGGGCGGGGCTACAGTTGAGATTTAGATGTGGTTCAGAACTTTAGAGAAGTTATGTTTTCTGGGCTCTTGTCTTCTTTTTCCATGTCCCTCCAGCAGTGTTTAGTTGCTTTGAGGAAACAGCTTTGAGGTCACGACCACAGCTGTCACACTGCAGTGAGATGCACGGAGAGTGTGTGTGTGTGTGTGTGTGTGTGTGTGTGTGTGTGTGTGTGTGTGTGTGTGTGTGAGAGAGAGAGAGAGAGAGAGAGAGAGAAAGGGAGTGTATTTGTGTGTATGCAAGATATAAAAGAAAGTGAGTTTAAGTTCACGAAGGTCATACAAAATTTAAACTCCATTTACAATGCTGTTGTACTGTCACAGACTATATGCTCAGTAAACACAAACGCACACACACACACACACACACACACACACACACACACACACACACACACACACACACACACACACACACACACACACACACACACACCTTTTAACCGCTGCTGTAAAGACCAGATATTGGTGCTGACAGCTTAAAAAGGTTTCAGTGTCGACGGCAATACAACACTAAGTTACACCTTCAGAAACCCAGTGGAGCGCACGCACATTCTCACACACACACACACACAAACACACACAAACACAGGATTACAGTCTCAGCGGTGTGACAGCTGTGGTCAAATCTGTGAGCGGTTTCATTAAAAACAAAAAAACTGCATCCATTGCACAAAAACAGACACAAAAATACACTTTTCTGCCTCGAAGCTGGAAAATATTCAGATCCTTTAAGGCGTTTAATCTGAAGAGAAGTATTACAGAGAACAGGAGTCCTCTGGACTTGAGGTGGATTTAGATGCTATTGTTGACATTGGGGCTTTTTGAGCCATCCTGCCCCTGTCACAGCTGGAAAGACTAATGACACTCAGCACCAAGTTCATGGTTTGTGTGGGGGGGCCAAATCACCTGAACTGAATCACCAGTGACACTGACTGAACCAGTAGCTTGTAATGGAGTGACTTCCTTAGAGTAACCCATCAAGCATAGCTAAAATTGTTATACCATTCGACGTGCTCAATGAATGAGTTTATTTGATTGTTTTCTTGCTCTTTATTGTTCCTCAAATGGGAAATCTCTATTAAAGAATTAAGGATTTATAGCTTTAAAGCTTTAGTGGGTAACATATTTATATTAATGATTGTCCGTTACATTCAAGCCGTTGCCAAATTAGTTGCTACAAAGCTAATTAAGACTATCAGCTCCACACAACTCTCTTAACGTATTTCTCAGTATGGCTATGTTCAGAGGATTGTGTCGTCCGGCGACTTTTGCTCACAGAAGCTCAAGTGAAGATAATGACCTCTTCTGAAGAGTCCATCATGTTTTTTTTAATCCTCCGTTGCCTCCTTGGCTACTAGCAACTATGTGGAGCAGGGTTGGGGTGTTGCGCGAACATGGATTGGTTTGGTTGTCATTACTTAGAATTCCTCATGGGGGCGACAGAAACTACCCACTATAGCTTTTAAGCTGCACCAATGACGTCACACACGTCTTTTCCACTAGGGGTGGTACGGTTCATGAAAAAACATCGGAACCGCTCGGGTCGCTTGTCTCGGTTCAGAGCGTGTGAACGTCGCACGGTTCGTCAGTACACTGTTAATGTGCACTAACCACTTAATGCCCACTTTCGACACCTATGTTAAAACACTTACCGGAAATGACGAGCGGGATCAGTGGGACGAACGCAACACATGGCAGCTGATTGGACGAACTGCTCCCGTTATTATTTGACGAAAATAGTTCACCAAAATGTGTTTCTGAAAACATTTTAAGCAAGAAGTAAGCCATACAGTTGCTGAATCTGTTTTTTTGATTGACAAAGGTCAGTTTAAAAGATTTTCATCAGATTTTGAGAGGCGCCGAGCTGACTGCTCCTCAAGTGGAGTGTGGAGTGCTGCTGCTGCTGCAGGTCACGTCACGTCACACGCAGAAATGTCAAGTGGGAGAGATAAGGAAGACTTAGTTAGTATGTGCCAGTGTCGTATATAGTCTGGTGTGTGGGCACATTTTGGATTTCATGTTACCTATGATGACAGCGGAAATAAAACTGCCACTGTGTGCAAGCATTGTGCAACATGCATTCAATATGCTAATTTTAGCTATACATCATATGCTGAAGTATATTTCTGGAGTGTTAAAGATTAAAAGAAAAACCCTATATTGACAGAGTTGGACATAAAAATATGCCAGCTCTACACGCTTTTTTCCCCCCCACTGTCCCTCGCTGCCGTTGCTGAGCAGCGGCTTTCAGCCATTCTTCAGCAGACACTTAAATTAGAAATGACAAAAATCACCAAAACGACTCAGCCAATCGCCGATATATTTGTTCAATCGCCCAACCCTAGCTTGTGTCGCCGAACCAAATTATCACCAACTCTGCAGCTCTACCGAGCTTTGTAACCCCTTTTTAATGCCGACTTTTAAGTTTAACGGCACATTTACTGTTACATTTAACAGCTAAAGAGACGTGTATTTCCCTCAGGAGTTGGTAGACACCAGAAACAGAGCTAAGAGAGAGAGAATATTGGACTCATCAGGTGGACACAAACACAAAAACTCTAAATAAAATCATTATGTTGCTCTGTAACTGCTGGATGTGGAGGCAGCTCTTTGCTAACATGTTAGCCATAACAGATTTGGGTTTGTCAGTTTATTATGAAGTTCTTTTGCCCCCAAGTGGCCAAGAATATCAAGCAATTCAACTCTGAATTATCAGAAATTATTAATTAATAATCAAAAAAGTTTCAAAATGGAGCCTCCACAGTTCTTTTCTTCCTTGTGCAGTTTTAATGAGGACGCCTGGAGAAGTTATTTCACCAGATTGCTCCCACACAGACTTGAGCTGAAGTATGAATCTGTGCTGGTGGTTGAATTAATGTGATGACTGATCATTAAGTTGGATATTCAAGTGTAGGCGTCCTCTTATCAATCATTTGTATTGGACAGGAAAACTCAGTTTGACTGTGTGAACCAGCTGAGATATATCCGTGTGGCTGTCTACAGTAATTATACATACAAGTATAGTTTTAAGTGACACACGGCAAGTAGATAATGCCGAAATTTAAATTGTATTTAATTTTAGTTTTTTATAAAAGGACAACGCACATTAATTAACATTTCTGTAAATGTGCCATTGTTAGCCAGCCGGCTAATTTTCAACTGTGGTCCTTTGGCTAGATGTTTTGAGACCAGAGCAACAGGAAACAGCGAGACATTCATACAGGGTAAATGTACAGAGAGAAGTTAATAAGACACTATACAGATAGGTAGAGAGCAACAAATAAGCTTTCACAGTAAGCCATGCAGAGAGACAGGATGCAGCAAGACATTAGCACAGTTACACATCAACAGTATCCCCATTCAGTATAGGATTCAAGCATCAAAACACAGCCAAGCAACACAGACCAGAGCCATCTTCCTGCACCGTTCAACCATGCAAAGCAGTAACAAGCAGTAATAAAAATGAAATAAACTACATCACTCATGATGGAGATCTTAATAAAGCATCAAAGGTTGCCGTACAGGTTAATAACATGGTAAAATAGTTACAATATTATAAAGAATATTTTGGGGTGAACTGTTCTTTTAAAGATACTCAGATAACAGCCAAAATAAACCAATCCTCATCTTTTAGGAGCGGAACACTGAATACTGAACACTGAACACTGTGTAGCAAACAGGACACAGAACAGGAAAACATCTCTGCTGATAAATATAACCAGAGGTTTTTGGTGAAATGATAAAGCTGCTCTGATTCATATTCTTATTTATGTAATCCTGCAGTCGTCTTAGTTGTCAGTTGACAGCAGGAGGTGTGTTAGCATCCCCGTCAACATCCACTGAGATGTAGATTCTCAGTTTGTCCAAATAAAACTCACTGCTGGAACATCTTCGCAAGTACCAGCTCCCTTATCAGAGTCTTATACACAAATTAGCAACAAGAAATCACAAGTTATTGTTTATTTGGTCCACGATTGTTAACATGCCCAATGGTGAAGTGGTAAATCAAGTTGAAACAATTCAAATATTCAACGACCCTACCATCCACATTTAAAGAAAAAAGAATTATTATATAATTATGCAAATTATTTGTGCCTCATTCACAAGTGTTTAAAGGGGAACTATTATATAGCATTTACAGGTTCATACTTGTATTTGGTGTTTGTACTAGGACATGTTACATGCTTTAATATTCAAAAAACACTATATCTTTCTCATACAGCCCATGGCTGCTTCTCCTGTATTCACCCTCTGTATGAGACGCTCTGTTGGCACGCCTGTCTCTTTAAGTCCCCCTCCCGAAAAAAGCCCAGTCTGCTCTGATTAGCCAGCATGTTTCCTGGAATCTCCGCTCCGCTTTTGTTTCAATAGTTGAAGATGGAGCTACTGCAACGGAGTATATAGCATGACTTTGTACCCTGACAAATCACAAATAAAGGCTTTTAAACCAAATACTACACAACCGGACATGTCCCAGCAGTAAAGTGGAGTAAAAACAACAACGCTCCAGTAGTTCCTGCCTGGAGCAGATCACCAATCCCATGTCCCATAGAAGGCCGGCTAAGTGTTACGTGACACCTAGCCAAGAGTTGAAAAAACTGTGGCAACTGGAGCGTGCAGAACAGTTAGAAAACTGAATGTTTTAGCTCACGGGATTTCTCTAAAATAGGTTAACCTCATTATTTGTTTTGGCCATGTTTTACATGAAAAGCTGACATTGTAACATTGTAGATATGACAGAATATACCAACCCGGTCTCACTCCAGGTTGTGAAATAGTCATGTTATTTTGATTTATTGATACGTTTACAGGTCACGATTTTGATGCTTATTTCGTGTACACGTCACGATTTTCGAACCTGCTTGGGGGACGCAACCGCCACATGTGGGACGCATGATCCCCAGGTGCAGGGGCACACAACAATCATTGTGGTTAGGAAAAGAAGAACAGGGAAAGGAACCGTCACACGCGGGACACGCGACAACAGCGGGATAGTTGTGGTTAGGAAGAGAATAACGAGGAAAGGAACTGCAACACGTGGGACGAGATCCCCGGTCTCCTGGATGGAAGTCCTGTGTTGTTTGAACCATCCACCACCCCGACCAACCTCCCTGCGCGGACTTTCGCCTTATCAATACTACTCGCTACCGTCATCGTTCTGTGATCACGAAATATGCTTCCCATTGAAATACATTGCTTTAAAATTCATAATCACCACACGAAAAAAACAACATTATCGTGTCCTGTCCACGACTCAATAGATTCAATAACGTGACTATATCACGAACTGCCATGAGACCAGACTGAATATACAGAAAAGCAAAATATGTCCACTTTAAGTGTCTCCTAGTCTAATCTATGCAATACACTTAGAACCTAAAAGGCAAAAATTTAAATGTTTATATTTAGTTCTCTTTGTTTTTTGCCGCTTTCAGGCTTTTTACACGACTGATGCATAATGTACCCCAAGGACGGACTATATGACAGTCGGCCCCTGCTCACTGACATGTTAAAGGCCCCATACCCCAAAAATATAGGAACAAGACTGAAATATGTTGTTTGTAACCATTTAGTATCTCTTTTTGTGTCACTTTGTAGTCATTTTGCATCTCTCTGTGTTCATGTTGCATCCCTGTAGTCATTTTGTGCCTCTTTGTGTTTCTTTTGCATCTGTCTGTGGTCATTTTGCATCCCTGTAATAATTTTGTGTCTTTTCGTGTTTCTTTAACGTCTATCTGTGGTCATTTTGCATCCCTGTAGTAATTTTGTGTCTTTTTGTGTTTCTTTAACGTCTATCTGTGGTCATTTTGCATCCCTGTAGTCATGTTGTGTCTTTTCATAGTTGTTTCGCATTTCTCTGTGATGATTTTGCATCCCTCTAGTCATTAAGTGTGTCTCTGTGGTCATTTTAAGTCTCTCTGTTTCGCATTTCTCTGTGATGATTTTGCATCCCTGTAGATGTTTGGTGTCTCTTTTTGGTCGTTTTGTATCTCTGTGGTCGTTTCATATCTCTGTGTTCATTTTGCATCCCTCTAGTCATTAAGTGTGTCTCTGTGGTCATTTTAAGTCTCTCTGTGGTCGTTTGGCATCCCTATAGTCGTTTTATGTGTCTTTGTGTTTTTTTTGCATCCCTGTTGTAGAATTCATTGTAACTGTAGTACTCCAAAATAACGGAAACACCAGTTTTGGCATTTAACATCAGTATCAATAATAATAATAATAGTAATGTGGGTTTGTGATACCTATTGTGTAGCTTCATTTAACATTTAGCTGCGCCAAAAAGTATATTAAATACTAAAAGATAAAATGTGGTGCAGCAGACCAAACAGCTCAGCTTCTGCAGCCAGTGTACTATAAAAATCATTAAATAAAGCTAATAAAGCAGCTACACATCACTTTTCACACCTTTAGAGAATAGTATGGTTTTACTCTCACTGTGTTAGAGAAATAAATTGGTTTCACTGCTGTTTTTAAATCAGCACATAAAAGAAGAATGGACTGAACAGCATTGTAAGCTGTGCTAACAGACAGCGCTATAAATGAGATATTAGCTCCAAATGAATCCACACACATTCTCACCCACACATGCACACTCACACACAGTTTGTGAATGTAATGAATAATTCATGCAATGTGAATGTTGTGGGTTGAACACAGTTAAATGTAAGAACAGCCTGCAGGGAAATCACAGCGTAACATTTCCTGTCTGTCTGTCAGCCTCTCTCTCTCAAATTCAAATACACTATATTTGCATGGATGATATTAGACACAACATGAAAAATAGACGAGGACACGCTTAGTGAGAACATGCACAACCCAAACACTGCTTTACCAACTGACAAATTAATATTCAACAACAAAAAAGACAACAGCATACATAAATGCATGTATATATACGGATATTTAAACATATAATCATGCATGTGCTATAAATACAACAACACACACAAGGATGTTTTGTATATTTATGTTGGAGGGAAAACATTTAGAAAACATGACGGAAATATATTTATTTTTTGTTTCATATACAGTACAGGCCAAAAGTTTGGACACACCTCATTCAATGCGTTTCCTTTTTATTTTCATGACTATTTACATTGTAGATTCTCACTGAAGACATCAAAACTATGAATGAACACATATGGAATTATGTACTTAACAAAAAAGTGTGAAATAACTGAAAACGTCTTATATTTTAGATTCTTCAAAGTAGCCACCCTTTGCTTTTTTATTAATAAGGGAAAAACTTCCACTAATTAACCCTGACAAGGCACACCTGTGAAGTGAAAACCATTTCAGGTGACTACCTCATGAAGCTCATTGAGAGAACACCAAGGGTTTGCAGAGTTATCAAAAAAAGCAAAGGGTGGCTACTTTGAAGAATCTAAAATATAAGACGTTTTCAGTTATTTCACACTTTTTTGTTAAGTACATAATTCCATATGTGTTCATTCATAGTTTTGATGCCTTCAGTGTAAATAGTCATGAACAAAATTGAATGAGGTGTGTCCAAACTTTTGGCCTGTACTGTATGAATATGAGAATGTTTACAGTCTCCTCATTGCTCCTAACAGATCTCATGTTTTCAGCTCTTCACACTCTTTATGTACGTCATCACCAGGGCCCAGTTTTTCAAAAAATGTAATCTGGATCAAATTGATCCGGATTTGTAAATCCCATCTTTTGCTATCCAGGATCACCTGATCCATCTTATTGTTATGCCAGTTTTTGCCAGGAACATTGGATTGGATCACTGTGATCCAAATACCAAATTTCAGGATTACCTACTGGCTTAGTAAATAACAACAGTTAGGCAAAATACCGGTGGCCACAAATAGCCATTGTTTGTTTTAATTTTAAGAAACGGAAACGCTGTAATAAACAGAAACATTTTACATTCCTTATTTTGTTATAATGTTAAATAACAAAACAAAAGCAATACTATCAAATAGTCCATATCTCATTAGATGTGACATGCTTCATATATGCTTTAAATATGAAGAAATGTATATATCATCAGTAAACCTTTATTTTATGATCATTCACTTAAAAAAACAACTCTCTGATTTTATTTGGTTCAAAAAATCACAACTGAATCCACCCTTCTGATGGGATCAGGATAATCCTGTTTTGGGCAGGTTTGATCCAGATCAAATGTAAGATCGGATTACATGCTCTGATCTTAGTTCGGAATCCCTCTTTTGCTTTTGAAAAACCCATTTCCAAGATTTGATCCAATCCGTGATCAGAAATCTCACTGGATTACTTTAAAAAAACTGAAAAACAACTTTAAAGGTCCAATATGTAATATTTGTACTGTAATAAATCCAAAAATGACACCAATGCCTCATCAGATATTAAGGAAACATGTTAAACTGAAATACTATCTTTTCTGACAACAATGCTTTTTTCTTTTTGAAATTTACATTCCGTGACGGAATTTATGTTTATGTTTTGATCTGTGTGTTGTTATCAACGGCCCAGTTTGACAGGCAGGCCGGGTTGCCAGATATACCTGTAAAAACGTAAACCCAGTGCGCTACAGCTGTAACGGTAGTACAGCCATGAAAGCAGCAAACAAACGAACAGGATCAACGGAGATAGATTCTACATGACATAAAAAATGAAAACAGCATGTTTCTAACAGTTGCGTGACCAGAGACGTAACAAACCCCTGGTAAATATTGGAGATGTATTTGAAAGATGGAGACAGCTTAGATCTCAAAAGGACACAGAGTTGGCTTATTTTCTCCTGAACAGGTAAGCATTAGCTTCAGGCTAATTTATCACAGCTACTAGGGATGGGCATTTTTTGTTATTTCAACATTTGTGTACTCACATTGAATTATATAGCTAGAGTACCTGAGTTGGTTACTCGCAAAAACAATTGAGACATAGTCAGTAAAGTGATCCCGACTGGTCCTGGCTAACGCCGCCATGCTAAACCTGCTAACTGTTAACGTTACCGGGAGGACCAGGCAAGCAGCCCATGGCTGTTTACAGCGTGTAGCCTCTTCAGCGGCTGGAGCCGACAACGGTGAGTTATTTTAAGCCACAAGAGGGGGGCTGTAAATCGGAAAGAGAGGATTGTGAGTTTGCAGTGTGTTTAGCGATTGTTGCCGTAATTCTAAGCCAATGAATTGTGTTCCGTCGGCAAGGTAGTGGTATTTTTAGCATTTTGTATTGTAATTCTAAGCCGAGGAAGTGTGCCTGACTGGCGTGTGGAGAGGACAGTGAGGTTGTTGTATTTTTAGCGGTTCATACTGTCATTTTAAGCCAAAAAGGTGTGTCTGTCAGTTGGTTACAGAGCTCCACGTGAGAACGGGCTTTTATGACTGTCAATATAGCCAGCATCTACCGTTAGCTACTCCAATGTGCTGTGGAGTAATGTCTGGCTATGTGAGACTAGCATCTACCGTTAGCTACTCCGCTGTGCTGTGGAGTAATGTCTGGCTATGTGAGACTAGCATCTACCGTTAGCTACTCCGCTGTGCTGTGGAGTAATGTCTGGCTATGTGAGACTAGCATCTACCGTTAGCTACTCCGCTGTGCTGTGGAGTAATGTCTGGCTATGTGAGACTAGCATCTACCGTTAGCTACTCCGCTGTGCTGTGGAGTAATGTCTGGCTATGTGAGACTAGCATCTACCGTTAGCTACTCCGCTGTGCTGTGGAGTAATGTCTGGCTATGTGAGACTAGCATCTACCGTTAGCTACTCCGCTGTGCTGTGGAATAATGTCTGGCTATGTGAGAAAAGCGTATAGCAACGTTGTTGTGAATGCTGCGGTCTCAGCCTGGCAACCTCTTCGAGTCTGGGCAGGAGGGGGTGGGGGAAACCACTCTCCAGTATTTTGAATTGGTAGTGCAGTAACTATTTTAACCGCTAGCTGCCAGTATTACATACAATATTACATATTGCACCTTTAAATTGTATGTGTATGTACTGATGCACCTTGAATCTTCTAAGGCCTTTTGTAGTTGCATAATAGTGTGGAATTGTGGAAGCAATATTCATAAAGGTTGAATTTGTCTATTTTTCTATACATTTTAATCGGTTTTTGAACACAAAAAGTAATGTAAAGTATAAAGTTTGAGACCTTTGATGATTTTTTTTTTGTGAGGACTCTTATTTATTGTAATATTTTTCCTTTGTTTATGGATAGGGCACCACCAGGCTGCCAAACTCGCACTGTCTGATCGGGGCGTGTCGGCTCCGTGCTCCGCCGTCGGTCAATACCCACCAGGTCCGTATATCTTGCGGAACGGCTGCAGCCATGACTGACAGCTGAAGTCACAAATTCACGTACGATCGCGCGATATAACCGGATGTAGTTTCTATAAACAGAACCACAAAACCAGCAACAGTTTGTTTCCATTCCGACTTCAGGCCTGTCTCCGCCCCATTATGACGTTTTCAAGGTGTATTGCAGGGAAATATGATCCGCCTTGAGCACGGTGTATTTTATTTAGAAAATTAACCGGATGTTTCACTTTGCTTCTGTGCTCGACTTCCTGTCCCGCACTATGCTGCTGAATTGCTGCGGAGCTCTCCGGCGTCCGGCAAAAATAGAAGGTCTGCGTATCTGCTGCCGCAGCTGGGACGGAGTCGGGACACAGACGTTCTGCAGTCAGTGGAAATACACACATTGACTTTAATGGAAACCTAGTGACTCCTATAGTCCTATTGATCCGCAGCCATTCCGGAGTTGGTGGAAATTGGGGGTAGTGGTGCGTTCTTTTTGTCCACCAAAGTCAATTTACGAGTTGTTTTCCGGAGTTACGAACCGGAAGTTGCAAAAAGAACGCCACCGAGGTCGTATATACGACTCGTCAAGTCGTCTGAACTCAGAGGACCTCGAGTTCACTTTCAAAGATGGCTACGTCGTGCATCACACGTAGTAAACATTGTGGTTTTCTACAATTTTAAGCACTTTTGTCTTTGTTGTAACCAAATGAAGAAGTCGTACACATAGTGCTGTATACTGCTACCTATAGACATGTCTCTACAGTCTTATTAGGAGTTAAACATAGTGCTGTATACTGCTACCTATCGCTACAGTCTTATTAGGAGTTAAATACCGCCTGATTAGTTATTTTGTAGCTTGTGCAGCTGAAATTGGCTAGAGACGCTCGGTTACTATATGACAACAACGGCTTAAGCCGAGCCTTGAGCAGAAAGCAGAGCAGTAGCCTAACGTTAATCAAAACGTAATTTTCATGTATCAAACTGTGAAATATATGTGTGTAATATGTCAATAACTGGGTGAATAGAATCCTAAATGTTACTAAAAATGTTACAAAAATCCATCCTTTCTCCGACTCGTAGTATTGTGTGACAAAAAGAACGCAACAACCCGCGGTTACTCGTTTTCCGACATGGATGTGACGTCACACTCGAGCTACTAGTCGCGATTACAAGACAAAAAGAACGCACCATATGTCTGTTCACACCGCACTTTCTCCCATTTTGTTTTGATCGATTGTAAGGGAAATTACAGTATTGCATGTGTGACCGGATGAGATTTTCCCCTCCCTCTTACCTGCACACAGGAGTGTGGATCAGCATACCTGGGGCTCATTCCGATTGATTGGGAGAGGCGGGGACATTATTTAAGCCTGTGTGTGTGGACTCGTTCTGTTTGTCTTCGCCTGCTGGGTGTCTGTGGAGACGTGTCCGGGTTGGCGTGCTTTACGTTTTTGGCCACTTTTTCCATATTTTGGTCCTTTCATTGTTCTGTGTCGCCGTGCATGTGGTACTAATGTTTGTTTTAAATTCATTGCGGTCCTGTTTTTAATGGTGTGTTTCACAACACAGCTGGACCAGGCTGCACCCTCATACATGCTGCTGTGGGGCTATCGTGGTGCCACGACTTATTAAAGGGCCAGTATTCCCCCGGCGCGTTCTTCCCCCATTGAAAGTGTTGTGGATAACGGCAAAAAAAGTGTTCTGGATAACGGCAAAAAAAGGGTTCTGGATAACGGCAAAATGATTCTGGATTACGGCAAAAGGGTTCTGGACTCTGGAAACCCTGGTCTGAATACTAGTGCAAGAAGTGGTTTGGATATATTATATTAACTGTTGTACATATTGCATGTGGGTTTTTCTTCTTATTATTTTGTTTGATTTTGTTTACTCTTTTTTTCATTATGCATGATTGTTTATTGATTTGAATTGTGTTTTGTTTATTGTTTTCTAATATTACTTATCTATTAACTTTTAACAGTGAACATATTGCCAGTTTTAAAAAAGAATATTTAACTAAATAAAACTGTATACTTTTATAATCATTTATTGTCTCTGACCCCTGATAACGTAATCTGTGTACCTTAAAGGTCTTGGGCCTATCCCAAGTGGCGTTGTCGGATATTTTTAGTTTTTCTTGAGTGCCACTCGCTTTGCCACACATGTATAATCGCATTTGCCTGTCTTTATTGCATATAATGTTTAAATTGTCCAACATTTATTCTGAATCTTAGGAAGATGCCTCTGAGAAAAGTTGCTAAAGCCAAAAGGTCACACGGTTGGCCTGTGGGAGAGCAGGCAGACGGTTTGTTAATTGGAAAGATGTGAGAAGGCTGATGAGAAGCATCCTAGGCCGAAGGGAGTACGCACAGAAGGAGACGACATAAGATTGTTACAAAAGAGACGGATAACTTCTCATCGGGGTGCACTTTTGGAATTCCTTTTGTCTTGTGTACCACGCATTAATGACGTACTGTAAGAGATTGTTGTCTCGCTCCTCTTTGTCAGAGTGAATTTGCAAAATTGCCCCAATACAATAACTGCAATGTTTCCACCTCAGCCAGGAGGGAAAACTTTTCTTTCATTCCGGTTTTTTTAATGCACAAATTCAAGATTTGCTTGAAAACAGATGGAAACTAATTTATGCCAAGATGGTTATCTTTTTATCTTATCGTTGTGTGCTTTAATCACAGTTTGATAGTTTCTCCCAGCCATTCTCTACCTGTCCACATGGCCTCAAACTCTCCCACCTGTCTCTCTCAGTCACCTTTTTCCACTTTGCCTCATCAGCCCTGCAGCTTGTGGCTGTGGGGTGAAAAAGGTTCAGCTGGTGTTTGAGAGGGGTCAGCCCTCTCAAACACCATAGGGCTGTGGGACCATATGGTCCCACAGCCCTATGTTCCCATATTTCTAAGAATTCTTTTTTTCACTGAAAATTAGGCCCTTTCCCACAGCCCTATATTCCCACATTTAAAAAATTCCTATGTTAGGGTTAAGGTTTCATTCCATCTGTAGTCCATTGCTACTGGATAATGGGTGTAATTGGCTACCAAATTGGGAGAAAGGGGGAGAAAACCTGATACAAATTTATGAAAAAAGAAATGTGGGAACATAGGGCTGTGCTTACTGATAGGCAGACTGCTCGACATGACAATTATTTTTAACATTACACAAGTGAATACACAGAGGTGACAAACCCAACATGCGGACAGTAACTTGGACTGAAGACAACGATGTGTGGGATTAACCTAGCCTGGGAAAACCCTGACAAACTTCTGGCAAATTTGAGATTTGTTCTGTAAGTCGATCTGGCCAAGAGCCCTTTCGAGGCCATTTCCAATTTTTCCAAATCGAGGCACCAATCACAACCGTAGAGGCGGGCTTTACAAGATGACGATAGTGCAGCGTCGGCGAGCAGCTTTTTGTTTACATTCAACATTACGGCCACTGAAGCGCAGCAACCCGTTGATGCCGCTGTTGCTGCTACGTCACTCTGATCATCGGTCTGATTGGTTGAAGGAAATGGGCTGTGAGTGAACCTTCCCCAGACCCACTCTCAGTTACAACTGAGAAGGGTCTGATGTCAACCAGGCTAGGATTAACCCCCCATGTGCTATAAGTACATTAATGTTTCATAATCACATTGCTAAAACACCTGAGACCCCAAATGTCAAGGATATTAGCCACATCAAACTACGAAAAGGAATATTTCCTTTAAAACAAACTTGAATTGGGCGCCCGGATAGCTCAGTTGGTAGAATGGGCGCCCATATACAGAGGTTTACTCTGCCAGTGCTCGACTCCGACCTGCAGCCCTTTGCTGCATGTCATTCCCCCTCTCTCTCCCCTTTCATGTCTTAAGCTGTCCTGTCAAAATAAAGGCTGAAAATTCCCCAAAAATAAAAAAAAAAAAAAAAAAAACTAAGTTGAAGTGCTTACATTATCTATATCTAACAAAATTAAAGCTCCATGTTCCTTCCTCAACCCATCAGATTATTGTAGAGACTCGGGTGTAGCTGTGTGTGAAATGAAAGCCACTTCTCTGACACCTGGATTTGCTCTGAATCATCGTGACTCTTCTCCTGTATTTATTGATAATCCTGCAGCCCCTGCGGTGAAATCTCCTGTAAGGACAGATTCGTGCCGCAGTCCTCGTCCAAGGTCTTCTGCATATAACAGACGTTTTGTTTTCCCCGTCCCCTGCAGTGAGCCGGAGTGTTGCAGATGACTGCAGAGTGGTCGCCGACTCATTCAGCTTTATAAATGATGAATCAGGTGGCGCTTAGAGGGCATCTGTGCCTCACACAAAACATTTCTGTCCATTTATTATCAGAATACTTTGCCTTGGGGTCGTATGCGGCCTGTCTTTATTTATTTTTTTTACTTTTATTGGCAAACATTGAATTTGATAGACGAAGAGAAGCAGAACGAGTTTTCACACAAACAGGAAAATCATGAAAAAAAAAACATTTGGCCGAACAACAAAAAAAGTACAAAAATAACATAAAAGGCATGTCACAGACAGACAATTATGTATAAAAAAAATGGACTGACGGGATGAATAAATACATGAAGAACAACAATAAGAAAAAATGTGTTTATTCTGAGAATCAAGACGTTCTTTTGTGGTTTCTCATTTGACTTAACTAGGCACATTTAAGTACTGTACTTAAGCACAATGTTGAGGTACTTGTGTGTTACTTTATAATTCTGCTCGGCTACATTTGTCTGACAGCTTTAATACAACCCATACTAGCGATTTTATGAATTAGCGCCCATAGCTGTGACATTAAAAATGACCCACAGGAGCCTTTTCCGTCCTCATATCTAAACCAGAGAACGTACAGTCACAGTTTGAAACATGTTAACGTTATGAAACGGTCACAGTTTGGGTTAAGTTACTTCACTTTCGGTTACGCACGCGACGCAGAACGTGACGTAGTTCCGTTTGATCCATAAGGTTGAAATAAAAACTCGCACTTTACTTATAAGGGACATAAACCCAGATCTCTAAGTCCTGTGTTGTCTGACCCATCCCTACTAACAGTGAAAACACACCGGGCGAGTTTTATTTCGGCGCCCATCTGTCCGGTCATACCGGGGGAGCGGATAGGCTGTGTTGGCCCGTGCACTGCAGCGATTGTTGCCAAGACCTCCTTGATGAAGAGGTCGAGGTTCGCTTTCAATCCAACTCTGGAGCGATTTGTTTGTGGTGAGAACGTGAGCTGACCTCGACCCGCACCAACTAAACATTTTGTGTTTGGTAGATTATTTTTCTGTGGTAACAATGCTTTTTGGCAATAAATCTTATACTGTTGGAAAGCCTGTTTAGTTCCCTTTCAAATAATGCACCATTTGTAAGGAACATGCATTTGTGGGATGAGCAGCAGCACTGAGTATGTGCCAAATCTTCTCTGCCAATGCCAAACAGCTTGTTCTGCCATTGACTCGTTTGGTGTTTGGTGGATTGCATGATTCTGCCTACGGCAGTTGGATCGTAGGGTCAAAGTGTGGAGAAGACGCGGAGAACGCAGTATACTCCGCGCTGTAGTCAGGTGTGCTTTGCCATCTGCTGTACAGAAATAGACTGCGGTCACTCGCATCTTCGTGGTCAAACCAGCCGTTGCTAAAGTTGGAGACAGACACCGGAAGAGCCGAGCGAAGTCTCGGTAAACAGAGCAGACGTATAAAAATAATAATAATACAAATAACTTCTATTTATATAGCGCTTTCAACATGTGAGTATGGAAAGAGAGAGTGGAGTCCAGGATTACACCAAAGTTGAGGACCTCAGAGGATGGGAAGATGGCGCATACGTAGTAACGATGTCTGATTATTTAAACAAAATGAGCTGGTTTGACAATGGAGATGCAAGAAATATGCACTAGTCCAGAACACAGGACCTTGTTTCTGTATTTACTTTCTTGCTCCCGAACCCGAAACATCCGACCAATGAGAGAAGGGAACGTTCTTGGGTGATTTGTAATGACGCATTTTGGTACACTTGGATTTTTCCAGGTGTGAAACTAAACCGAACCAAGGGGAAATCGCTCCAGTTTTACAAACTCATCAACTGATTCGGCCCAGAGCAAACAAACTATAGGTGTGAAAACGCCCTTATCCCTTGCATTGTCTTTTGGGTCACCGGGACCCGTCCAGTTTATGTGACGTTTTGTATTGGCCTGGCGTTGAGGTCCCGGTGACCCGAAGGACAACACAAGGCTTCATCATCTTACTTTCTGCTTTGCTTCCGTTAAAACTATTACACACACTAGAGCAGGGGTCTCCAACAAGTAGCTTGTGAGCTACCAGTTGCTCGCGAGCAGGTTTCCAGTAGGTTTCCACTGAGACACAAAATTAGCATTTTTATATTTATATTTTATTTTTCATATTAAAAGTGAGGTAGCTAACTTTGTGGGCCATAGACGTGTAAAGTGGTCATTTTTTCTTGGACCCTGATGGGAATATTTTCAGTGATGTAGCTATCTGGGCTTAAAGAAGTGTAAAATAGTCATGAACTTTGACGTGAAGTTAGGATTTTTCATAAGCTTTGGGTATTGCAATTTCAGCAAGCAGCATAGCTTAATTCAGCTTATGTGTGTTACGTAAATAAATGTAAGTGATGTGATGCAAGTAATTCATGGCTACTTGTTATTTTTGGGGCTTTTTCCACCTTTATTTTGATAGGACAGCTAGGCGAGAAAGGGGTAAGACATGCAGGAAATTGTCACAGGTCGGATTTGAACCCTGGACCTGGACCTCTGCATCGAGGCATAAACCTATCAGTATACGTGTGCCCGCTCTACCACAGAGCCAACCCTGCCACCGCTTTTGTTATTTTAAAGTAGCTCTTAGATGAAGAAAGGTTGGAGACCCCTGCACTAGAGGGTGCTGTCAGTTTCAAAATATGGGCCATAATTGCGGCTTCAACGAGTTATGGTGGCTTAAAAGAGTAAAATGGACTTGAGAATCCGTGTTTGTGGATATATAAATTAGCTATCAAAAGGAAAAAATGTAATTATTCTTTTGTTGGAAAATACAAATACATCATATAAAGTATTCACAGATTCTCCAGTAACTGTGACATGCAGTCAGTGTTAGAACGTCTTTAAAGCAGATTCCCTCTCTCTTGTTATTAGCATAATATTTCCCCTTTCAGCTTGTTTCAGTATCTCTGCTCTCCACAGCCACGATTGTATTCATCACAGCTTTAATAATGCTTTCATTTTCGGGATGCAGAGGCTGATTAGACAGTCCATTGTTTCCTCTATCTAGTTTAATTTCCTTCGAGCGGCTTGTTGAAGACAACTTAATCAGTTTGTCTTGCTTTACTACTTTAGGAATAAAATGCCTTTCATTTTCAAATTTCAGTCATTTCCTGCATTAAGGAAGTTTGAGTATGGTTTATATTCTAAGCGGTAAAGCACTTCTCTGCTAAATGTTTGTCTTTATGTCTCAGTTATTTTTTATATTGTATTAAGGCTTCCTGGGATCTGCAGTTTTTCTCATTATCTGATCTGCAGGGTTCCTTTCTTCCTCTCTTTCTGCCTTGACAGCTTTCACAGTTGTTGTCTTTTTATTTTGGCATATTCTGTCAGAACACTCTTCCTTAAGCTGTTTCCCTTTTTTGACATAGAAGTAACTATTTGAATATCAATATTAAACTCACACAAGTTAAAGGTCCCATTGCATAAAAATTTCACTTTATGATTTTTTTTCAACATTAAAATGAGTTCCCCCAGCCTGCCTATGGTCACCAGTGGCTAGAAATGGCGATAGGTGTAAACCGAGCCCTGGGTAGTCCTGCTCTGCTTTTGAGAAAATAAAAAGCTCAGATGGGCCGATCAGGAATCTTCTCCTTATGAGGTCATAAGGAGCAAGGTTACCTCCCCTTTCTCTGCTTTGCCCACCCAGATAATTTGGCCCACCCATGAGAGAGAGAGACATCATGGCTCGCAAACAAGCAAAGTGGCAGTTGGTCAAGGCCGCACCCCCACCCTCCACCTTGCCCCCCCATCTCTCCTCCTCAATAGCTACAGACACAGAAATGGCACATCCTAAGGAAAGCTCATTGTGGGACTGGCTCTAGTGGCTGTAATTCTGTACCAAGGCTGAATTTCGGGAAAGAGACTTCAGATACAGTATTAGGGGACCACTAAGGCCTATATAAAAGAGACTTCAGATACAGTATTAGGGGACCACTAAGGTCTATATAAAAGAGACTTCAGATACAGTATTAGGGGACCACTGAGGTCTATATAAAAGAGACTTCAGATACAGTATTAGGGGACCACTAAGGCCTATATAAAAGAGACTTCAGATACAGTATTAGGGGACCACTGAGGTCTATATAAAAGAGACTTCAGATACAGTATTAGGGGACCACTAAGGTCTATATAAAAAAGACTTCAGATACAGTATTAGGGGAACACTAAGGCCTATATAAAAGAGACTTCAGATACAGTATTAGGGGAACACTAAGGTCTATATAAAAGCATCCAAAAAGCAGCATGTCATAAGACCTTTAACACATTTTCTGTCCTTGAGTTTGGAGAACAGGAAGCTGTAGATCATGTTCTCAATATTTGTATTTAGAGCCGACTTATGAACCATGGCCAGTGGTGAAATGTAGGCTAACGAATCACATTTTCTCATACAAAAGTAAAAGTTTGAGGTATTTGTACTTTACTCAAGTATTTCCATTTTCTGCTACTTTATACATCAACTCCTCTACATCTCAGATACATATTGGACTTTTTACTCCGCTACATTGGTCTGACAGCTTACTTTTCAGATGAGTTTTTCATGCCCTTAGTGTCCAGTGAAAACATGTATCCACATTTGTGGTGATGCTGAATATTTGTGATAAACTGAAGGTTGAAGTGTTCCTTTTATGTGTTGATAAAATTCTCCTTCTTCTTAAGCTAAACAAAATCTTTAAAAAGCCTCTTGGATAAGCTGGAAAATACTAGTATAAAGAGCCACAAAGTTCCCGTATTGGAGGAGGGATGGCAAACAAACATGAGACACGTGGCCGGGATAGCTCAGTTGGTAGAGCAGGTGCCCATTGCTGCATGTCATTCCCCCCCCCCCTCTCTCCCCTTTCATGTCTTCTGCTGTCCTATGGAAATAAAGGCCTAAAATGCCCCAAAAAATAATCTTTAAAAAAAACAAACACATGACCTTTTACCCAGGAGACCGCTGTTTGTGTCCCCTGTGAAACCAAAAGTCATTGTTAAAGCCTCTGAACACACACACAGGTGTTTTCAGTTATTCTGGCTGATTAGACTCTTTTCAGGAGCTTTGATGGGAACTTATTTTGTCACAAATTCTTTCTACCAATAAGGATGACAAAGGTGTCTTTTGTCCCGCCCTAACAGGTGCAACAGCACTAACAGTGGACTCAGGAAGATGTCAATCCCTCAGTCTGTCCACACCCACGCAGTCCTGGAAAAGGTCCATAGCAGAAATTTGGGTTTCTTTCAACCAAATTGCCCTGAAATAACATGGATGATTCCATACAACGCTCTTCACAAGTGAAATTAAGGATCAGATCTCTGTGTTGTATTCAATTTCATAGCATTGTCCTGACTAAACTTTGACATATCTGTGATTATCCATTACCTTCATTCCTCTGATCTTAACCATTAGTCCAAATCATTCATCATTTCTGCTTTTTTTCTTACACAAAAATTAGGTATAATTTCATATAAATTAGGTTTATTGACAATTAATTCCGACAAAAAACAAGTGTAAAACTAGTGCAAAAAAAACATTGAAATAAGCAAGCAAAACATGAAAAAAAGCATCAAAAAGGTAAAAAAGTCTAATAGAGTGTTAATTTTGACCCAGGAGGATAACACAAGGGTTAAACCTGTTTACTGTAAAACTGACGAGTTGGGAATGAGAACAGCGGAATTTTGGCCTTACAAACTACTCACTACCGTAGTCGCTCTTAATGCTACGTCATCTTCTCATTGACTTTACATTGGCATTGTTTTCCGTGGTGGCCACCATTTTCACACATTCCGTGCAACCACCACATAATGAGTTGTTAACAGTTCATGATCATTTCACGGTGGCTCAGTGGTTAGCACTTCTTCCTCACAGCAAGAAGGCTCTGGGTTCAAACCCAGGTCGTCCCAGGCCTTTCTGTGTGGAGTTTGCATGTTCTCTCTGTGCTTGTGTGGGTTTCCTCTGGGTGCTCCAGTTTCTTCCCACCATAAAGACATGCATGCAACTAGGACTACAGTTGAAAATTAGCTGACTGGCTAACACTGGTGCGTTTACAGAAATGTTGATTAATGTGCATTGTCCTAATATAAACAAATAATTCTTCTTCTTTCACGGAATTCTGTGAGACCAGGCTGCCTTAAAAGTGACATATTTATGTGCTGTGTTTTAGTACTTTATCTTTCAACCGCACGCAGCCTTAGAGATGTTCTAACTTTACCACTGACAGCAACACAGATGTGTTGCCTCATACGTGTCTCTGTGTGTGTGTGTGTATGTGTGTGTGTGTGTGTGTGCGCGCGCGCGTGTGTGCGTGCATGCATTCATGCTTCTAGGTATGCCACTAGTCTGCAAAGAAAAACACTATTTAAACTATTAAATGCATTCATGCACATATGAAAGTGCTTCTATATGATGCCACTAGCCTACGGAAAAACGTTATTTTTTAAATGCATTCATGCACATATGAAAGTGTGTGTGTGTGTGTGTGTGTGTGTGTGTGTGTGTGTGCGTGTGTGTTTGTGCGTGCATGCGTCCGTGCTTCTATATGATGCCACTAGCTGTCAAAGAAAAACCTTCTTTTTTAAATGCATTCATGCACATATGAAAGTGTGTGTGTGTGTGTGTGTGTGTGTGTGTGTGTGTGTGATGGTATTTCTGCTTGTTGCATCACTCCACCACAGGAAGACGTGATGGACACTTTGAATCCATGAAAGGACCCGTCTGTCTGCATCTGTACGCCTGGCTGTCCGTCAGTCATCGGTTCAGGGTTCTTCTATCCTCGCTACAGCAACCCCAATGTTTCCTTCAGACACTTCTCACGTCCAATCCTCACCGTTCTCGCTGTCAAAACACGTGAACTTAAACACACACAAGAGCCAAACTGTTGCAGACAAACATGTTTTTAGGTCCATTTTAATATGTACCTATCCCGAACACGCTGCATCTGAGACGTCCACGAGAACTAGAGGTTCCAACCCTTCTCTAGGAATCCTTTACTGTGCTGCTTTGTAAAGTCAAAAGGAACGTTTCAATCACCACTGAGAAGAAATAAGACAGGACACATAAAGAGTCATTGAGAGAAGCAAAAAAAATGATGGATGAGTCATACAAAAGAAAAAGTTTTTTCCCTGTAAGTGTGAAGGGAAATCAGGTTAGATTTAAGAGCAAAGAGGAGTTGTTTGTGTGCTCGTTGTTTGTAGAAGTTGTTGTACAGCCTGATCTATATTTTGCTGCTGTTGTTGCCGCGTCGTCGCTTAGTTTTGTTATTTTTGTGCTCTCTGTGTTGGTTTTTGCGAGAAAAAAAGAATAACCTGCTGCTGCTGCAGCGCCACATCAGTGAAGCTACTGTAGATCAGCAGGGAGTCTCCGAATGAAAGAGATTTCCAGCGATTTTTCTGCGCCTCTGTCCTCCACATTACATCTGATTACAGCAGGAGTTCAAGTGCAACGAGAGCATCAGTGCTGCAGTAAGACTCTGTTCATTACATTTCTGTTGCTGGCAGGTTGTACTTCTGCCCCCAGGATCACTTTCGCTCGTAACTTCAATGTTTTCCTCTCTGAATGTGTCAGTACAGTTTTACTCAGAAGTTAAAAACACACTTACTTATTTTACAGAGGGTTTTCCAATCCAAAAGGAAGGACTTCAAGCCAGCACTTCCATGCAAGACATCATCTAATTCTGGGTTCAGAGTACACAATACAACACAATTCTCATGAACGGCTTCTTATGATATTATACGAAAACACACAACAATTTGTATGATTTCCTACGAAAGCATTTCCTGTGACGACCGGTCACACGAATGTTAAGTTTAGCGGTCTTTACAGTTAAGTTTGGCCGAGAAAAGGTGACTGTGAGCCGGGTACAGGACACCGTGAGGTGCCGGTCCTTTTAGCGGCCGTTGCAGTTAATGCCTACTATACAGTTGAAGACTTTGCAAAGACTAAAGTCTAACACCATCTCACATCTAAAGACTATCATCTCACATCTAACGTTAAAGACTGTCGTAATATGTAAAGACTGGGGATCTTGCAGGGTCACAAGTTGAAAGACTACAACTGGATTGGTTTTGAAAAACTGAACCAAGCTAGCTAGCTAACGCTAGCGTTAGCTGGCAACTTAAGGGAAAGTTTTTCAGATGTTCTGTTCTGCCGTACATGCAGATGAATGGCGGCAGTACCTGGGGTTTAAAATCGGCAACTGTTCCTCTTTAGGAACAGTGTATTTTGGCCCTAAACACTAAACGGTTTAGCGCCAAAATACACTACTGATCTGCTACTACATTATGACCCACCCAGACCTCTCAGGTCGTCTGGGACAGGTCTACTTGTTGTCCACAGAGTCAGAACTAAACAGGGGGAAGCAGCGTTCAGTTTTTATGCTCCACATATCTGGAACAAATTCCCAGAAAACTGTAGGTCCGCTGCAACTCTCAGTTCTTTTAAATCCAGGCTGAAGACATATCTTTTTAATGTTGCCTTTCTTTAAATAACCTATTTTTAACTGCTCTTTCTTTAAAATTCTTATACTGCACTGTACATTTTATTCTTGTCTTTTAATGATCTTAAATTGTTGTTAATTGTTTTAATGCTTTGAAATTGTTTTTAATTGTTTTCTAACTGTTTTTAATGTTTCATGTTTCATGTAAAGCACTTTGAATTGCCTTGTTGCTGAAATGTGCTATACAAATAAAGCTGCCTTGCCTTGCCTTGCCTTGCCTTTAGCGTTTAGCAGGGCGCCAAAGCAACCATAAACAATACTGGCTCTAGCCGTTTGCTGCTTCCCGTTTGGTGCTGAAGGGAGAGCACCCATTGGTTGTTGACAATGTTCACGTGATTTGACTTCACCACCAAGAGTTAAAACTTACGATAATATCAAACACGTCCAGACAGGAAAAAGACTGTTGCTAGTGTTGCTTTAAAGTGTTGATATGTAACTTTCAGTTTGAGTTGATTCTAGCGGCCTCTTTGGACAAAAGTGGTCGGGTTTTTACCACACCCGCTGTCGTAAAGGTCTTTTCTTTACGGTGCTGTGTTACCCACTGTAGATTACTGAGTCAGCGTTAGGGGGAGGTCAAATAGTCGCGATGAATGTTTTGCTCAGAAAGAAAATCATTAATTTACAATCCGAGAATACGTTACAGATTGCATCATTACATTTCAAGTGTTGCATATGGTAACTTAGCCTACTTTGATTCTCTCGTGAGCTAAACCAGGTAACGTTATCACTGTCACCGTGTCACGAGCCAAAGCATTAAGAGATTGTTATAGCAACCAACGTAATAATAAGATTAAGAAATTGCATTTCATAAAATTGATGGACGCTTTACAAAGGTACAAGGGGACAAGGGAAAAGAAAATAGTAAGCCAACACAAACACGGACTGAAAGGAATAAAACGTCCACGCTAAATGGAAGGGGGACGTCGTTTAATGTTGGCTACTGACGTACAACCACATCACGCACTGTAAAGTTATTTTATGAATGAAATAGACATTTTACATACCTGAAAGCTACTTCGGGCACGTTTTTGAATCATTTACAATCCCGTAATTGTCTCTATCTGTTGAAAGCCCGACAGAGATTGACTCGTTGTCTTTGACTTTCCCTTTTAGCTTTCAGTTGTTCTTCATTTAATTCCTTTTTTTTCTGTGACAGCCGTGCCACAGTATCAGCCATAAATACAGTAGATAACTTAAAAACTTACAATTAGGCCTATTTATAAGAATCTCCTGCTACCTTTTACCTGCATACTCACTAACACAGGCTTTTCCATTAATAAAAACTATATAAAACTAGCGTTCTTTTCACTGTAATTTTGCTGTTACAGGTCATTTAAGATCATTAGATGGACAATTACAGTTTCAGAAACCTCTAAAAGTTACATATAGTCACTTTAAAGTACATTTTCTCGCTTATACCGAGCATTTTAGGCGGTATCGGAGGCTTTTCCGATACTGGTGTCGGTATTTGAACGTCTCTAATTCACATTCACATGCACTTCCTACCCTGGTGCGTATTGTTTACGTGCACACTGTGTTGGATATCCATCTAAATTTGGCACTACTACTTTTAAACACATGACGACATTCCTGCTGTTCATCTGTAATCTCAACACCTTAAACACACCGCAGTTTTCTGTTTTTTTTCCCTCTCTCTCCATTTCTTATTAAACTGAAGCGATATTTATAGACACAGCGAGACGCTTCATTAGATCTGAGAGGCGTCACCGAGGCTCACCTCCACCCGAAACACACAGAGTTTACATGTGAAGGCAGAGCGCACGGAGTGGAGACCTGACACTGTTAATGAGAAAAACAGGGAGGAGGGGA